>NW_026854802.1:0-39436 GCF_026571515.1 Ruditapes philippinarum | reverse complement strand
TACTTTTCTTGTCTTATAATCTTTTGTTTTAAAATTTTGTTAAAAAAATGTTTTTAATGCTTTTAAACTGTAAAATTTAAATTTAAATTTTTCCCAAAAATTCCTGAAAGAACCTTTTATTTCAAATTTTGCTTTTTTAAAATTGGGTCAAATATGTGTCATAATTATTACAAATGCGATGTCGAGATCTTGGCCACGCGGGTCGTCGGTTATTTTCCGCTAAAAAGTAAACATATTTTACTTGGGTTGTAATTAAAATCTGTTGTCTAATATCTGTTTAAAAAAGCATTTCCAATGTAACTAACATGAATATGATAATTACAATTACTTCCATCCAAAAAATACTGTATGGTTCTTTTAATTCTATTACAATTCTGGTTTTTCAAATTGTCCAACCTGTGTCATAATATCTTCCTTTGCGATGTCCCCTGGCTATGAGTTGCCCGTGGTTAGTTTTCACTAAAATGTAAACATATGGTACTTGTATTGTAAATTTTCCGTTGCGATGTCCTGGCCCTTACGTGTTGTCGGTATTTTTTTGCTAAATGTAAACTTCTACTAATCAAAATTACTACCAAACAAAAAAAGTTTATTTGTTGACCCCTATTTTATTTTGCTTTGTTTTTCCACTTGTCAAATATATATATCATGATAACTTACATTTGCGATGTGGGTTGCGATCTGGCCACGCGGGTTGTCGGTTGTTTTCGCTAAACTGTAAACATATTGTAATTAAAATATGCTGTGAAATATTTTTAAAAAATATTTCCAGTGTAACTAACATGTATATTAAATTACAATTACTTCCATCCAAAAAATACTGTATGGTTCCTTTAATTTTATTACAATTCTGGTTTCAAATTGTCCAACGTGTGTCATAATATTTTCCGTTGCGATGTAGACCGCTACGCGTTGTCGTTGTTGTTTTTTTCCACTTAAATGTAAACATATGGTACATGTATTGTAAATTTTCCGTTGCGATGTCCTGGCTACGTGTTGTCGGTTATTTTTTGCTAAAATGTAAACTTGTACTAATCAAAATTACTACCAACAAAAAAAGTTCTTTGTGTCCCCTATTTTTATTTTGCTGTTTTCCAAACTTGTCAAATATATGTCATAAATAATTTTCAGTTGCGATGTCCTGGCCACGCGGGTTTGTCAGTTGTTTTAAGCTAAACTGTAAACATATTGTGTTGTATTTAAAATTTGCTGTGTAATATCGTAAAAAGATTTTTCCAGTGTTTACTAAACAGTGTATTAAATTACAATTACTTCCATCCTAAAAATACTGTATGGTTCCTTTAATTTTATTACAATTTTCTGGTTTCAAATTGTCCCAACCTGTGTCATAATATCTTTCCTTTGCGATGTCCTGGCTACCATTGTCATCGGTTAGTTTTTCACTAAAAATGTAAACATATGGTAACTTGTATAGTAAATTTTCCAATATATGTCCAATATGTTTTTCCAATATATGTCATAATAATTTCAGTTGCGATGTCCTGGCCACGCGGGTTGTCGATTATTTTTCGCTAAACTGTAAACATATTGTGTTGTAATTTAAAATCTGTTTGTGAAATATTTGTTATAAAAATATTTCCAGTGTATCTAACATGTATATTAAAAAATTAAATTACTACCATCCAAAAAAATACTGTATGGTTCCTTTAATTTTATTACAATTCCGTGGTTTCAAATTGTCCACCGTGTGTCATAATATTTTTCCGTTTGGATGTAGACCGCTACGCGTTGTCGTTGTTGTTTTTTTTTTCCCACTTAAATGTAAACATATGGTACATTGTATTGTAAATTTTCCGTTGCGATGTCCTGGCTACGTGTTTGTCGGTTATTTTTTGCTAAAATGTAAACTTGTACTAATCAAAATTACTACCGCACAAAAAAAGTTCTTTGTGTCCCCTATTTTTTATTTTGCTGTTTTCCACTTGTCAAATAGTTATGTCATAATAATTTCAGTTGCGATGTCCTGGCCACGCGGGTTGTCAGTTGTTTTCGCTAAACTGTAAACATATTGTGTTGTATTTAAAATTTGCTGTGTAATATCGTAAAAAGATATTTCCAGTGTTACTAACATGTATATTAAATTACAATTACTTCCATCCAAAAAATACTGTATGGTTCCTTTAATTTTATTACAATTCTGGTTTCAAACTGTCCAACATGTGTCATAATATCTTCCGTTGCGATGTCCATGCCACGCGGGTTGTCGGTTGTTTTTTGCTAAAATGTAAACATATTGTGTTGCAATTTAAAAAATATTTCCAGTGTTACTAACATGTATATTAAATTACAGTTACTTCCTTCCAAAACATACTGTATGGTTCCTTTAATTCTATTGAAATTCTGGTTTCAAATTGTCCAACATGTGTCATAAGATTTTCTATTGCGATGTCCTGGCTACGCGTTGTCAACGGTTATTTTTCGCTAAAATTTAAACATGTGTTTTTATTAAAATCTGTCAAATATGTCATAAAAATTTCAGTTGCGATGTCCTGGCCACACGGGCTGTCGGTTATTTTTTCGCTAAACTGTAAACGTGTTGCAATTAAATCTTTAAATATATGTCATAATAATTTCAGTTGCGATGTCCTGGCCACACGGTCCGTCGGTTATTTTCCGCTAAAATGTAAACATAATGTACTTGTGTTGTAAATAAAACCTGTGGTCTAAATATATTTCAAATTTCTCCCATCCAAATAAAATATTATTAGTGTCCTGTATTTCTTTTAATATTGTGGTCTTCAAATATATGTAAACATATTTCCCATTCAGATGTTCTGACCATGCAGGTTGTCATGCTATTTTTGCTTTCAATGTAAAAAAGTATGAGTCATGTCTAATTTTTGTTAAATTGTATTAAAAATGTTATAATCTCATGACCTCTGTTTATCTTAATAAAATTATTTTCTTATGTTTTTAGTTTGCCAACTGTCTCCTATAGATATTTCCTTTTGATGATATATTATAAGATTTGAAGGCAGTTGAAAGAGTTGTTTGTTGATAGTGAAGTGTTCAGTTGTCTCTTTACTGATGACGGAAGACCCCAGGTGACTATTGGTAGAATATTTTGATATAGATATTATGTAAATATGTTGTTCATTATTACCATATAATTTTTTGACTGATTAGCCTCCAATGTTATTTACTGTATTGAGATAATTATGAGAATGCAGATGTTTGAATTCATCCCCATGTATTTGTTTACTAGTAGTGGTATATGTCAAAGAAGAAGATGGTTTTTGGTCCAAAGAAAACAGATTTCATTTACTGATGGAGGTAAAAGTTTGAACGAAATTTTTTACTTGCAATAAATGATAATGCTATACAAATATAATGAGGTTGGAATATAGTTTTCTATAATTCACAAATTCTTTTTTTAATTCTAAAATTAGAATCTCAACGGAAAGTTTTTGTCATAAATTGTTTAATGTCCAAGAGTAGGAGATAATAAGTTTTTGGACTTTGCTTTTTTATTATTCAGCTTCTAGGAAATTCAAGGACTTGGCAGACACCGTGGAAGTTGATCAAGACTGGTCACGATTCTTTCGAGAGGACCGGCACTTATTTACTCGCAAGAAGGTTTCGTGTTTGGGGCAGCTTAATACACCTCTGTACCGGCAGATTTGTAAGACTGGAAGTTGTTTCATTGTTGAGAGAGATGGATATGGTGTATTGTTAGAAAATATTTCAACTTAAATCTTCCAGGTATTACATGTAGTTCAAATCAAGGAAATGATTCATGTATAAATATTCAATGTAAATTGGTTGGAAATGATAAGACTACTGGCATGCGAGCAGTTCCCGTACAGAAGCAGTACCCGTATTTTTCATTTGAACGCTTGATTTTTACATGCATTCTTCAAAAATTCATTTCAAATCAAGCAGATACATAAAACGAGAACAAAATCTAAGTGTCAGTTCGGCAGTACGTTATAAAAAGTCTCATTTTTAAATCACTTTCACCTGTGCGTTGTCAAAACGTGACCTTGTTTTTTATCTGGGGAATTCCGTCTTTTGCGCGCATGCGCAAAAATACTTACACGTGAGGCATGTTAAAGGGCTTTCCCACTAATACCGACCTGTTTACAGATAAGAAGGCCAATGTGATGAAAACCCTTGTTTAATTATCAAGAATTTTTTTGACCAAATATTACTATATAAAATAATTTTTAATGGCTTTGATGGCGTAAAATATCATGCATACAAGCATGCCATCGCATGTGAATGGTTGGGGTAAACGATACCGGGTAATAGATACACGCGTTTAGGTCTACTTACTATTTTTCTGAATTACATCTAAATTTATCTCTTAGAAAATGGTCTGTTCAAACAATTATAAATGAAAAATAGGTCCGATATAATAATTGGTATAGAATTATAAATGGCGTTAAATTTTATGTACGGGAACTACTTCTCTTCAATACAAAATAAATGGATAATTTCGGTACCCCATATGAGGCCTCATAAACTAAGGGTTAAATTCTATGTTTAGAACATGATGGAATTTCCATGATTTGTGTGACGAGCCGAATATTGATGTGTAACATTCAAATTTTGGTGAGTGAGCGTAATAAAAAATAATGATTAAGTAACTACGATTTTTGTACGGAAACTGCTCGCATGCCAGTATAGCAAACATTTTTTTTTTAATTACTTCAAGATTACCTTTATTAACCTATGTCAAAACGTGTAAAATCTAATATGTTTTAAGAAATAAAGATTTATTCTCTTTTATGTTCATTGCCTCCATATTTATTAAACCTTTTTTCATATAAGGAGCTGGAGATGTGACTTGATGACAGAAACAAATTAGTAATTTTGTGTTGACGGCAGGGAAACAAACAGCCTGCATACTAGTATGTATGACTTTTGGTGTTGAATTGTCATAAAATATAAGTAAATAAAAACCCTACTAAATCTGACGATTGTAATTTGATTAAAAGAATTTTTGGCAAAAATTAATTGTTAATGAAAGTAATATTAGGTTTTTTACAGACTGAAAAAAAATCAAATTATTTAATTCATTTATGGGATAATCAAGCTCAGAGGGCTAAATCGTTTTGTTTCTTGTAAGAAGTAGTAGTAAAAGCTGTGCGCGCTTTACAATCTATGGTGTTTTATTAACACTTTATCAGAGCATTTGTGCTAAAATAACTATTTGTAGATCTGAGCATGGTCAAGGAATTGGATATATGTTAGTAAAGATTACCTAAGATTGAAGAGGTAAGTTTATATGATATTATAATGTGTTATTCTTGAGCAAAATCATGTCTGTGATCAAAGTTTATTAATGGTCTTAAAAACTTGACAAAAGTTTATTTCATTTACACAATTCATGAATACAGATCAATAAAACAAAATAGATAGCAGTTTTGACTCATTTTTATCAAAAAGATCTTTTATGAAGAATGAAAAAAATGTAAATTATTCTTAGTCTAACAGTTGTGACATATCAATATTTCTTTAATATATCCCTTTTCTCTTGACTCCAAGCTTCTAAGCAAAAATAAACTTCTTTAAAGTAGGGCTGTCATTGAATATCACGATATCGATATATCATCGATATTCATCATACGATATAATATTGATGCACACTTTCAAATATCGATACAAGCTAAAATTTATTTATTTCTGTTAATGAATATACCTCTCTATCATTTGCCTAATAAGAGAAGTCACTTTTTTCCACTTTTCTTGGCTAACTTGAACTTTAAACTATGTTTTCAAATGTCAGTAACAAAAATAACAAAAAAAACAAGCTTTCTGTTAGTTTGTAGTAATGTACATGCATAATACAATGATCCTAATTTTAAACACATATTTAAATGTTTTTCATTGTATCTACTGTTAAAGTCGATATATGGTCGATATTTGTCTCTGATATATCGATACAAAATTGTCCATCAATGACAGCCCTACTTTCAAGTATTATTGGTTGGCCCATTCAGCCTTAAAAATAGTACCCTTTTTATTTTTAAAGTTTTAATTCTTAGTTTCAAAAAGTTACTCATTGGTCAAATACCTAAACTTCGTTTTGTAACTTACGGGATGACGCCTTTAATTCTATATTACTATATTTGTCGGTTGATAAGCATCCCCTTTATGAACAGCATAATTTAAAACATATTTGCCCTTCAGAAGAAAAAAAAACATTACATTCATTTGAGGCGTAATGCGCCCTTGAAATATCCAAGAATTTATAAGTTGGATGTTCATTTGAGATGCAATTGGTTTTATCTATAAGCTAATTATGAAATTTTATTATCCCAACAGAGCACAACAGGGATTCACAGGCAATACTGCTTGCTAATTAGAGCATTATAGAATATCCACACATACAATAGCAAGAATCAAACTATGCAGGTAATTTTATATGATCAATTTATTATATAGATAACTGTTGGTCATTTTCACTGTTAATTAATAATTTCAATAATCCAAATTGCAAAAAGGATGAATAATTTTGTTGATCATACTTTTTGAAGACATTTGTCTTTTTCAGGAACTGTTTACTTTTTAAAGTAAAATCAGACGATAACATATGCAAGATATCAAAATTACTACCATAAAAAAGTTCTTTGTGTCCCCTATTGCTATTTTGCTGTTTTCCACTTGTCAAATATGTCGTAATAATTTCAGTTGCGATGTCCTGGCCACGCGGGTTGTCGGTTATTTTTCGCTAAACTGTAAACATATTGTGTTGTAATTAAAATCTGTTGTGTAATATTTGTTTTAAAAATATTTCCAGTGTTACTAACATGTATATTAAATTACAATTACTTCTTTCCAAAACATACTGTATGGTTCCTAATTCTATTGAAACTCTGGTTTCAAATTGTCCAACATGTTTCATACGATTTTCTGTTGCGATGTCCTGACTACGCGTTTTCATCGGTTATTTTTTCACTTAACTTTAAACATATGTGTTTTAATTAAAATCTGTCAAATATGTCATAAAAATTTCAGTTGCGATGTCCTAGCCACACGGTCCGTCGGTTATTTTCCGCTAAACTGTAAACGTGTTGCAATTAAATCTGTTAAATATATGTCATAATAATTTCAGTTGCGATGTCCTGGCCACACGGTCCGTCGGTTATTTTCCGCTAAAATGTAAACATAATGTACTTGTGTTGTAAATAAAACCTGTTGTCTAATATATTTCAAATTTCTCCCATCCAAATAAAATATTATTAGTGTCCTGTATTTCTTTTAATATTGTGGTCTTCAAATATGTGTCAAAATATTTCCCATTCATATGTTCTGACCATGCAGGTTGTCATGCTATTTTTGCTTTAAATGTAAAAAAGTATGAGTATTGTCTAATTTTTGTTAAATTGTATTAAAATGTAATTATCTCATGACTCCTATGTTTGTCTTAATAAAATTATTCTTAT
This sequence comes from Ruditapes philippinarum, assembly GCF_026571515.1. Taxonomy (NCBI): domain Eukaryota; kingdom Metazoa; phylum Mollusca; class Bivalvia; order Venerida; family Veneridae; genus Ruditapes; species Ruditapes philippinarum. The sequence continues at coordinate 32,024 of NW_026854802.1, read as the reverse complement.
GTTTTTAGTTTGCTAACTGTCTCCTATAGATATTTCCTTTTGTTGATATATTGTAAGATTTGAAGGCAGTTGAAAGAGTTGTTTGTTGATAGTGAAGTGTTCAGTTGTCTCTTTACTGATGACGGAAAACCACAGGTGACTATTGGTAGAATATTATGTAAATATGTTGTTCATTATTACCATATAATTTTTCGACTGATTAGCCTCCAATGTTATTTACTGTATTGAGATATGAGAATGCAGATGTTTGAATTCATCCCCATGTATTTGTTTACTAGTAGTGGTATATGTCAAAAGAAGAAGATGGTTTTGTCCAAAGCACAGATTAAATTACTGATGGAGGTAAAAGTTTGAACGAAGTTTTACTTGCAATAAATGATAATGCTATACAAATATAATGAGATTGGAGTATAGTTTTCTATAATTCACAATAAAGTCTTTTTCAATTCTAAATTAGAATCTAAACAGAAGTATTGTGTCATAAATTGTTTAATGTCCATAAGTAGGAGATAATTTGTTTTTGGACTTTGTAATTTTATTATTCAGCTTCTAGGACATTCAAGGACTTTGCAGACACCGTGGAAGTTGATCAAGACTGGTCACGATTCTTTCGAGAGGACCGGCACTTATTTACTCGCAAGAAGGTTTCGTGTTTGGGGCAGCTTTCTACACCTCTGTACCGGCAGATTTGTAAGACTGGAAGTTGTTTCATTGTTGAGAGAGATGGATATGGTGTATTGTTGAAATATATTCAACTTTAATCTTCCAGGTATTACATGTAGTTCAAATCAGGGAAATGATTCATGAAAATATAGTAAATTGATTGGAAATGATAAGACTATGGTAAACAATTTTATTAATTACTTCAAGATTACCTGTATTAACCTTTGTCAAAACTTGTAAAATCTAATATTTTTTAAGAAATTAGGATTTATTCTCTTTTATGTTCATTGCCTATATATTTATTTTACCTTTTTTCATATAAGGAGATGGAGATGCGACTTGATGACAGAAATGAAGTAGTAACTTTGTATTGATGGCAGAAAAAAAACAGCCTGCATACTCGTATGTATGACTTTTTGTGTTGAATTGTCATAAAATATAAATAAATAAAAACCCTAATAAATCCGACAATTGTAATTTGATTAAAAGATTTTTTGGCAAAATTGTTAATGAAAGTAATATAAGGTTTAGTACAGACTGAAAAAAATCAAATTATTTAATTAATTTATGGGATAATCAAGCTCAGAAGGCTAAATCATTTTGTATCTTGTAAGAAGTAGTTATAAAAGCTGTGCACTTAACAATCTGGGGTGCTTTATTAACACTTTATCAGAGCATTTTTGCTATAAAAAAGTACATATTTGTAGATCTTAGCATGGGCAAGGAATTGGATATGATGTGTCAGTAAAGATTACCTGAGATTGAAAAGGTAAGTTTATATGATATTATAATGTGTTATAATATTTTATTCTTGAGCAAAATCATTTCTGTGATCAAAGTTTATTGCGTCTTAAAAACTTGACAAAAGTTGATTTCATTTACACAACATAATCATGAATACAGATAAATAAAACAAAAAAAGTAGTTTCAACTCATTTTTATTAAAAGATCTTTTATGAATAATGAAAAAAATATGTAAATTATTCTTTGTCTAATAGTTGACATACCAATATTTCTTTTCTCTTGACTCCAAGCTTCTAAGCATAATCATTGGTTGGCTGTTTTTAACTTTTTAAAAGCCAAACATGAATTAAAGCTGTTGTATCGATTATTGTTTTATTAACAAAGACTCTCAGAAAATGGCATTTAAGAAATTCAAAGGCCCATTAAGCCTTAAAAAATAGTACCCTTTTTATTTTTAAAAGTTTTTAACTAGTAACTCATTGGTCAAATACCTGAACACCTTTTTAAATGGGGATAAAATTTTTGAAGGTTTTTTCCCAAAAAAAATTACTTCCCCCGGGGCATGGTAGAAAACTTTTTTTAAAAACTAAATGAATGGAAAACTTTGGGGAAAAAGGGGGTAAAAAAAAAAAACAAAAAAGGGGGTTTCTTAAACCTAAATTTAAAAATCTTTTTACTAAAAAGTTAGGGAAAACATCTGAAAATCCATTCATTGGGGTGAATTGTTATTACTAAAAGTAATTATGAAATTTATTTCCCAACAAGCAAACAAAGGATCACAGGGATACTGCTTCTAAATTTAGCATTATAGAAATCCCCACAACAATAGCAAAAATCAACTATGCAGGTAAATTGAAATGTATTATAAGATAACTGTTGGGCTTTTCCTTTTAATTAAATTTTCCCTAATCCCAAATTTTCAAAAGGGTGAAAATTTTTTTTGATCATACTTTTTGAAGACATTTGTCTTTTTCAGGAACTGTTTACTTTTTAAAGTAAAATCAGACGATAACATATGCAAGATATCAAAATTACTACCATAAAAAAGATCTTTGTGTCCCCTATTGCTATTTTGCTGTTTTCCACTTGTCAAATTTGTCATAATTTCAGTTGCAATGTCCTGGCCACGCGGGTTGTCGGTTATTTTTCGCTAAACTGTAAACATATTGTGTTGTAATTAAAATCTGTTGTTAAATATTTGTTTTAAAAATATTTCCAGTGTTACTAACATGTATAATAAATTACAATTACTTCCTTCCAAAACATATTGTATATTTCCTTTCATTCTGGTTTCAAATTGTCCAACATGTGTCATAAGATTTTCTATTGCGATGTCCTGGCTACGCGTTGTCAACGGTTATTTTTCGCTAAAATTTAAACATGTGTTTTTATTAAAATCTGTCAAATATGTCATAAAAATTTCAGTTGCGATGTCCTGGCCACACGGGCTGTCGGTTATTTTTCGCTAAACTGTAAACGTGTTGCAATTAAAATCTGTTAAATATATGTCATAATAATTTCAGTTGCGATGTCCTGGCCACACGGTCCGTCGGTTATTTTCCGCTAAAATGTAAATATAATGTACTTGTGTTGTAAATAAAACCTGTTGTCTAATATATTTCAAATTTCTCCCATCCAAATAAAATATTATAAGACCCCAGGTGGCTATTGGTAGAATATTTTGATATAGACATTATGTAAATGTTGTCCATTATTACCATATAATCTTTCGTCTGATTAGCCTCCAATGTTATGAACTGTATTGAGATATGAGAACGCAGATGTTTTGATTCATCCCCATGTATTTGTTTACTAGTAGTGGTATATGTCAAAAGAAGAAGATGGTTTTGGTCCAAAGAAAACAGATTTCATTACTGATGGAGGTAAAAGTTTGAACGAAATTTTACTTGCAATAAATGATAATGCTATACAAATATAATGAGGTTGGAATATAGTTTTCTATAATTCACAAATTCTTTTTTTAATTCTAAATTAGAATCTAAACAGAAGTATTTTGTCATAAATTGTTTAATGTCCAAGAGTAGGAGATAATTAGTTTTTGGACTTTGCTTTTTTATTATTCAGCTTCTAGGAAATTCAAGGACTTGGCAGACACCGTGGAAGTTGATCAAGACTGGTCACGATTCTTTCGAGAGGACCGGCACTTATTTACTCGCAAGAAGGTTTCGTGTTTGGGGCAGCTTTCTACACCTCTGTACCGGCAGATTTGTAAGACTGGAAGTTGTTTCATTGTTGAGAGAGATGGATATGGTGTATTGTTAGAAAATATTTCAACATAAATCTTCCAGGTATTACATGTAGTTCAAATCAAGGAAATGATTCATGAAAATATTTAAAGTAAATTGGTTGGAAATGATAAGACTATGGTAAACAATTTTTTTAATTACTTCAAGATTACCTTTATTAACCTATGTCAAAACTTGTAAAATCTAATATGTTTTAAGAAATAAAGATTTATTCTCTTTTATGTTCATTGCCTATATATTTATTAAACCTTTTTTTTCATATAAGGAGCTGGAGATGTGACTTGATGACAGAAACGAATTAGTAACTTTGTGTTGACGGCAGGGAAAAAACAACAGCCTGCATACTCGTATGTATGACTTTTTGTGTTGAATTGTCATAAAATATAAGTAAATAAAAACCCTACTAAATCTGACGATTGTAATTTGATTAAAAGAATTTTTGGCAAAAATTAATTGTTAATGAAAGTAATATAAGGTTTTGTACAGACTGAAAAAAATCAAATTATTTAATTCATTTATGGGATAATCAAGCTCAGAGGGCTAAATCGTTTTGTTTCTTGTAAGAAGTAGTAATAAAAGCTGTGCGCGCTTTACAATCTATAATGTTTTATTAACACTTTATCAGAGCATTTTTGCTTAAAAAAGGTATCTATTTGTAGATCTGAGCATGGTCAAGGAATTGGATATGATGTGTTAGTAAAGATTACCTAAGATTGAAGAGGTAAGTTTATATGATATTATAATGTGTTATTCTTGAGCAAAATCATGTCTGTGATCAAAGTTTATTGCGTCATAAAAACTTGACAAAAAATAATTTCATTTACACAACATAATTATGAATACAGATTAATAAAACAAAAACAAAATGTAGTTTCAACTCATTTTTATTAAAAGATCTTTTATGAATAATGAAAAATATATGTAAATTATTCTTTGTCTAATAGTTGACATACCAATATTTCTTTTCTCTTGACTCCAAGATTCTAAGCATAATCATTGGTTGGCTGTTTTTAACTTTTTAAAAGCCAAACATGAATTAAAGCTGTTTTATCGATTATTGTATTATTCCCAAAGACACTCAGAAAATGGCATTTAAGAAATTCAAAGGCCCATTAAGCCTTAAAAAATAGTACCCTTTTTATTTTTAAAAGTTTTTATTTTTTAGTTTCAAAAAGTAACTCATTGGTCAAATACCTGAACTACCTTTTGTAACTTATGGGATGACACCTTTAATACTAAATGTCAGGTGATAAGAATCCCCATTATGACAGCATAATTAAAAACATATTTGCCCTTCCTACATTGCTTATAAGACAAATGTGAGAAAACCAGAAGTTTAATTTAAAGGGCTAAGATGCAATGAGAAAGCTCGGAGAGACTAGAAAAGGGCATAATTAACAAAAAAAAATTTTTTTATGAAAAGATTGTAGGTTTCCCTAATACACTCATATATTATACAAGTGCTTGGATTTTAACCTTAATTTAATATGAGCAGCGTCACGACAAAACCAACATAATGGGTTTGCGACCAGCATGGATCCAGACCAGCCTGCACATCCGCGCAGTCTGATCAGGATCCATGTTGTTCGCTGTCAGTTTCTCCATTTGTAATAGAGTTGGTAAGCGAACAGCATGGATCCTGATCAGACTGTAGTTGGCAAAGCATAGATGAAAATCCATGTCATTGGAGCTGCAATTATTATCTAAAAGCTAATTATGGAATTATATTATCCCATTACAGAACGCAACAGGGCATCACTGGTAAAACCCATTGCTAATTTTGGCATTATAGAATATCCACACATATGATAGCAAGAATCAAACAATGCAGGTAATTTTATATGATCAATGTATTATATAGATAACTGTTGATCATTTTCATTGTGAATTAATAATTTCTGTAATCCCATTTGCAAAATATGATAACATGACATAAATGTACTTTTTTTTTATTTTTACAGGATTGATTCTTCATGGAGGACAAGAAATATAATCAATGTTAAACATTTAATTCCGGAATTACACGTGCATGGACACTAAAGTGACATTTACCATAGAAACTGTCTGTCCACTGGATGGGGGAGAGGTGTAGTGATTGTGTGTGGACTCAAAACCATCCAGTATATTGAAGTGAAACAGTGTGTTTGTGATTGGACTAACTATAAAACTACACTTCTTCCAATGCTGCCTAGTTCTAGTAACTAGCATGTCCCAAGCCATGATAAAAGCAGAGGGGGAGAAGTTTATGTAATTGTTCTCTTAACATATAAAATGTAAATGCAAAATATTGACTTAAGATGTCTTCAAACACATTATATTACTAAGGAGTTATGTATATGATATTTTTATCTCTTCATAACCTACTACCTTTATTTCAAGAGTTCTTTCCCCTTCGGTCTAAAATTTTGTTTTAAGTTTTTATTCTTTGAATTTTTCGGGATCATTAACTTAATTTTTGATCATCACCAACATCATATTTGACAAGGCTCATACCTCTAGCATCTTTTTCATAATAGTGATCACTAATATTTCTATATAAATTTCCCTGATAATTCCCCTATTTAACCCTGACTCGACTTTATAAGTTGATGAAGCCTTACTTAAGTGGTCAAGGTGTCTGCCTCTCAACCCAGGGATTGTGAATTCGAGCCATAGTCTGGTTATGCCACAATTACTGCCTTATCATAAATAACTGTAATGTAGCTAACGATTGATTTATTTGTTTCTATTACAAAAAAGAGAAAACAGTATGTCATTGCGATAAAACAGTTATAGTATATGAAACTCGTTAGTTACGGAGATATAACACTGGGGCGATATCTCGGGATGTTTCTGCAGAAACACCCCTTGATGTCGCCCCAGCCAGTTTTTTTATCCTCGTAACTAACTCGTTTCATGTATTATAACTATTACATATTCTTCAACATTAGATTATACATGAAGTCCTATGAATGATCTGTTTTCGTTCGCATATGTTGAAATCTATGTAAAATGCTTAAATACTCCAAAATTATTTTCCAGCACAAGTTTTCATCAATATACATAATTATAGAGTCTGTATCATACATGTAAATTCATATAAGATTTTAACATATTTTTATGGTTACATAAATTTTCATCAAAGTTATTTTATTTCATGCACGTCAATGAAGCACTATGACTTTCTCTTAAAATGTAACAAACATAACTATAATATTGAGCCGCGTCACGACAAAACCAATATAGTGCGTTTGCGACCAGCATGGATCCAGACCAGCCTGCGCATCCGCGCAGTCTGATCAGGATCCATGCTGTTCGCTTACCAACTCATAACAAGTAGAAAAACCGATAGCGAACAGCATGGATCCTGATCAGACTGCGCAGATGCGCAGGCTGGTCTGGATCTATGCTGGTCGCAAACGAACTATGTTGGTTTTGTCAAGACATGGCTCATATTTGTGATAACTGAAAAATGCTGATAACATTTTTATAAAACGTGAAAAATGGATAGATGGCAGTATGGAGATTATGCACATTATTTATTTAGCCCGACGATAGGGAGAATATTGAGAGCTAATTTACTCACTCAAGTGTTGACGAATGTGTCCAGGTTTCCAAGTACAAGTAAATCTTTTTTATTAAAACATCTCTATTTATCTAAGGTATTAACTTCAAACATGAAATACAGTAGAACTTCGGTAAGTCGAAGTTGAAGGGACTTGCGTAAAAACTTCGACACATCGGGACTTCGACTCATGAATCGCTCTCAATTTCATGACAAAATTTCGACCCGTGACTAGTCTATAATGAAACCTATTTCATGTTTTTTCCTCATTAATCTGATATTCACATTTTACAATGATAAATATAGCATGTTAAATAACGTTTTTTTTATTATTTGGACTACCCGTTGACGTATACAATAGAGTTACAAAAGGCGTAACAATACGAAAGGGCGATAACTTAACCAACTTATAGTATAAATTTCGCGTGTTATTCTCACGTGACACCGGGTCAAGGATGTAATCAAATGAAAGTAGTTCTTACTGTTTACTTTCAAATACCACTACGGCAATTAAAATAGTAACGATTAAAGCATTTTATCGCAAACAAAGGCTGTTTGAACACACGGCTGTATAATTAACACCTGCCACACAAATTCATTGGAAATCGTCTTCGCAGACAGATAAGGTGTGAAAAAATGTCTAAAGATCGACGGTGTCAAAATAATCGGACAACTTCGACTTATTTGTGGTAAATTGCACTAGATTTACTTAATACGGACCACGAAAAAACTTCGACACATCGAAAAATTCGACACATAAAATCTCGACTCATAAATAGGTTTTTATAAGGAATATATAGGGGGGAAAGTCGGGACTTTAATTTTTCTTCGACACATCGAGAAAATCGACTAATCGAAGTTCGACTCATAGAAGTTCTACTGTATATGGTTTATCAACTGCATCATATGTGACAAGGTTCCTAAATCTAGCACCAAAATTATCTGAATTACCCCTCTTGAACTTAGAATTTTCATGAAGAAATATTGTTTTTTTATTGTTTTTTTATATAACTTCTTTATTTTTTAATGTATCTACTTCAAGTATATGTTTCTTATCATCACCCAGATCATATGTAGCTAGGTTCATAATTCTAGTACCTAAATTATTAGAATTATCATATATATATATGAGATTAATTCTGGCTAACTGAAATCAGGCGATGACATATGCAAGAATAGCCCTTACCGGTATGCACCTTTTTTCTAGCATTAACATCTTGGAACACACACACTTCGATTTGCACAGAGGGTACAAGCCTCGGTGCTAGTTTTAGAATCATTTGAATTATAGAAAGTGCATTTACATATGATAACAGAAACAATATTTATTTGTCCATTTTCATGTCAATTTTCTCATAGAATTATTGAAAATTTCATTTAGATGTCGTAGGGCATATTTCTTGTCATATCTTAATGCATTCTAAACATAAAATTGTATATTAATTAATTCTTTTGAAGTCTTTTTCAAACTTAGAAATAAAATGGAATCCTGGTAGAATAATAAATATTTCTTCTGGAAAAGCATGAATTTTGATTATACAGTGAGAGTTTCATTTTGTTTTCTTTTTTGTGATCAGGTGATTGAAATATTATTCTTTGTGTTAAGTAATAAATAAGTAATAAACTAACATTAAATTAACAAATACATGCACTAGAATTCTATTCTACGAGTAGTAAGAGGACATTTTTCACTGTGAATTATAACTGATTTTTATAATTATAACTGATTTTTATATTTTACTGGACTGATTATTGCTGGGTAAGGATAAGGAATTTCCATGTGAATTGATACTGTGACATTAAACATTGTAGCTCTCTGACAGGTATAATAGTGTCGAATTTTACAATCCTGACAGCCAATGAAACATTATGTTGACATTTATCATAAACTGCAACAAAACATGTCACAGGAGCACATATTGAAAACACATATTTCATGTAACAACATTTTGTGTATTTTTGTATTATGTTCTTGTAAAGACTTTTCATAATAAGTACTGCTGCAAAAAATTTGATTACATAAACATTTAAGTATAATAATTTAGTATACATATAGCAACCACCCTTGGGAGACATAGATATTGGTTGCTGCAGAAGAGATGTTAAATTTATCGGGAAGTCTAACTTTGGGGGAAAAAATGATACTAATGTTGTAAAGTAATGATTTCTCTACAGAGGTTAGATTTACTTGAAATCTTACTAAAATTTGGAAAGAAATAATACTGTTGTTGAAATGAGATGATTTGAACTACAGATGTTAAACTTATTGTAAAGTCTTACTTTAGGAAAGAAATGATATTGTTGTTGTAAATCGGTGATTGCACTACAGAGGTAGATATGTAATTCCTGTCATTATTGTACATTTATTACATATAGATTAAGATTGTTTTTAAAATGTATAAACAGAGTAATAAATTAATAAAATTGATCTTACTTTTGTGTTTTCATATTTACTACATTACTTGTCCTCGGACATTGGTATTGATGGCTAATGCAAATTAAAATATCTTAAGCCTGTTAACTGATCAAGTATAAAAATACTTTATCAATGTAAATATTTTATAGATTTTGACATGATGGTTGAATATATGATCATGATTTATTAGTTAGACTGGGTTTTACCTCACAATGGCACAGAAAAGGTCATATGGTTACGTTCCAGCTTAAATTTACTGGTGGAGGAAGACCTCAGGTGCCTTTCCATGCAGTATTTCAGGCACAAACGGGCATCCGAGTAGAAGCTCACATGAAAGAATCCAAAGTCCCTGTTGGTATTAGAATCCACAGCGTTGAGGGGAAAGTGGTTTAAAGTCAACGACCTTTACCACTCGCCTACGGATGCCCCATATGATCATGACATTTATAGCAGAATAATTATCACTATTAAATATTGAAATAAAAAACTTGTCCTATTTGTAATACTTTTCATACGACTTCAGAATGGTTTATATGAGCCGCGTCATGACAAAACCAACATAATGGGTTTGCGACCAGCATGGATTCAGACCAACCTGCGCATCCGCGCAGTCTGATCAGGATCCATGCTGTTCGCTTACGAACCAAATAACAAGACGAGAAACTGATAGCGAACAGCATGGATCCTGATCAGACTGCGCGGATGCGCAGGCTGGTCTGGATCCATGCTGGTCGCAACCCATTATGTTGGTTTTGTCGTGAAGCGGCTCATATTATAAAATTTCAACAGGCGTCGCGTTATTTGAGCTTCGTCCATGTTTATTTAAGGCGCTCTGAGACGTTTCAGGATGCCATTAAATCAAAAATATTTTTTCAATTAAACAGATTAAACATCAAAAAGTGAACTTCATCATCTGCGGATGTTTCAAAATTCAAAATCGTACCAGATCATGTTAAATGTTGAATTCTGCTTAAGCCGGTGCAAGGGGTCGTGGACGGTAACTTGCATTTTCCATTACCGTCCATGAACAGGTTCAATCAAACCGAGCCTGCAACATTTTCAATTTTGTCTTGTTGGGCTGTCTTTAGGGATTCTTTATCTCACTCTATTTTATCAGATCAATATTATTTTCAAACTCCGAGTTATTCTAGACTATCCCTCGTACGTAAATGCAAACGTACGTACGTACGTACGTACGTACGTACGTACATACATACATACAGCATATATAGCATATGTAAGTATATATCTTAGTATTCATGTGACAAAAGCACAGTTCTTTGGCATATCATGAATGGGTTTCCTCTCTAATTTATGAAAAAATTGCTTCCTTTTAAATACACATTTGCATTTAGGCGTATGCCCCGCATAATTATGCGATACTCTTGATATTTACCCCTTAGTAGCTCAAAATTCATACATGAGATGAAATGACGTACCATTAATTTTAATAACTAGTAATAACAGTGATGTTATGATGTGCCATTTTTAGCTCGACTATACGAAGTATATGGAGAGCCGGCGTCGGCGTCCGCGTCCGCGTCCAGATTTCAGATTAAAGTTTTGGTGCAGTAAAATATTTTTCACTATAACTTTGTCATTTCTTAAGGTATCAACTTCAAACTTCAAATATATGTTCCTTATCATCAACCACATCTTATGTGATAAGGTTCATAACTCTAGCACCAACATTTTCAGATTTATCTCCCCTTGAACTTAGAATTTTCCTTGAAAAATATTATTTTTTACTGTTACTTATTTTATTTCTAAAGGGATCAACTTCATACTTCAAATATATGTACCTTATCATCATCCACATCTTATGTGATAAGGTTCATAACTCTAGCACCAGTATTGCAAGAATTATCTCCCCATTAACTTAGATTTTTTTACTAGAAAAATGTTATTTTTTACTATAACTTTTTTAGTTTTAAAGGTATCTACCTCAAACTTCAAATACTTATTCCTTATCATCAATTACATTTTATGTGACAATGTTCATAACTCTTGAAGCAATTTTTACAGATTTATCTCTCCTTGAACTTAGGATTTTCTTTAAGAAATATTATAACTTCTTTACTTTTTAAGGTATCGACTTCAAACTTCAAATATATATTTCTTATCATTACACGCATGTTGTGTGACAAGGTTCATAACTCTATCGTGACTATTTCTGGAATTATTTCCCTTGATCAAGGAATTTATGTTTACAAATGTTATTTTTTTACTATAACTTAATACGTAATTATACATAATTGATTTTTCTTTCATAGTTTTGTCCTCCTTACTGTGTCCAGTATTTTATTAGTCGAGCTTGGCTGTCTCCTGTGACAGCTCTTGTTTAATAATAAAAGAGATGTTGTAATGTGCTTTTCTTAAAATAATTACAATAATGTTATGATGTGCCATTTTGATAAATAGCACATATGCCATTTTAAATAATAAATAGAGAAGTTATAATATTCAATTCTACATAATAACAGCAATCTTGTAATTTAACTACGTAACTCATGTATGTCTTTGGGAGGACATTAGTTTCTTATGGCATTGACCTTGTCCGAGTCTACTGAGATTCCATGTTGTCCTACTAGGTACCCAACAAATGTGATCTGTTTTTTGACACACTTGTTTTTATTAAATGAGCCACGTCATGACAAAACCAACATAATGGGTTTGCGACCAGGATCCATGCTGTTCGCTTACCAACTCTATTACAAGTAGAGAAACTGATAGCGAACAGCATGGATCCTGATCAGACTGCGCGGAGACGCAGACTGGTCTGGATCCATGCTGGTCGCAAACGCATTATGTTGGTTTTGTCATGGCGCGGCTCAAATGTTACCTTACATTGTTTAGTTTGTTCAAAACTGTGTTAAGTCTAGTGTAGTCATGATCGGCCTCTGTCCGTCCGAATATCAGGACATCATCCGTCTGCCAAAAAAGATCCTTTAATGCCCTTAAGTATTTGAGATATCCGTTTTTTGGAAGTATTCAGGACTACGAGATAACCCCATTGGTAATCGATTTAACGCATATCTCCAAATGGGTGTAATAAATGTAGTTAAAAATTTATTTTTCTTGAGCAAGTTTAATTTGCCAAAAAATAAACTATTAGCGTATTATTTGGAATATACCGGTAGTTTGCCCGAAGCTTTGTTATATAATCGGCTGAGGAAAATTTTCACGTCTCACATTTCTGCCCAACATGTATGCGCCTTTTCCGTACACTCGAGCTCAGATTTCAATTTCGGTAGCAAAGGTATAGTACACCCCATGGTACAGATAAAGCTGGCAGCTACGCATTTTCATCGAGTGAAATGTGATATTCACCATCTTACCGCCCTGAATTAGGATGCTTCTGATAACATTTTCAATGAAAAATTTTATTGAATTAAATTCTTTATAGCAATCCTCCATATTAACATCTATGTCTCTTAAAACGTCTATATGGTCTTGTAAAGAGTTACCATAGTGTATAAGGGTCTGTGAAAACAAACCGATAACTATCAATTTTTGTTACCTTGGTCGTATCACGATCTGTGCGTTTTGTTCAATTTTGGTTTGCTTTAAAAAAATTAAGACTTCCAAGAATAACAGCCAAACTAGCGCCAGTGTCTAATTTAAATAAGACAAACAAACAGCTACGTATTGTTGAGATTGATTGTTTACTATTTCGCTGTTTCTGTCATTGTTATTCTGTTTTCGAGAGTAAGGTCTTGTTAAAGCTTTAGTTTTTCTGACAAATTTTATCTAAATCTAAACTACGATTCGATATCTTATTTTCACAATTTTCAGATCAGGTGCAAATTCACAGCTGTTCGCTAACTCCTAGAATGATATAATGAAAGTATCTACTGTTTCATCTGACACTTGGTTTCTCTAATGGAATTCAGCTTGTTCGTGAATAGATGTAAATATTCGTCGAATTTTGTTTAGACAGTGTCATATATCTTCGCGTTACTTTCTGATAGTCCAAAATTTTTTATCAAATTGTCAGCTACCTTTCCCAATGTTTATATCGGTGTAGTGACTTGTATTTCTTTATCTTCTTTATGAAGTTTTGATGCTGCTCTATGGAAAGAAAATCGTGGTTTCCATTTATGATTTAATCCATTTATTTAGGCTTGGAAAGTCAAAGTTTTCTTAAGGTTGTTCCTTCGTCATTTTACTGTAATATTTTTTAAAAATTTCATTCCAATCATCTAATGTTAACCAGGTAGTAATTATAAAATGACGCACGACGCGAGAAAAACGGTCTTAATGACACGCCAATAAAAGGTGTACTATATGTACAGCGATTTAAATGACGTCACTCTTCTTGCGTACACGGAAATGTTTTTATCACAGGACCCAGCACAGTGTTGGGATAGTGCAAAAAAGTAATTCTAGAAAAAAATATATACTGTGTATATAATATATAGACAAGGGATTGAACTCGCCAGATCGGCCGAATGCCACGTCAAAATTGCAAAGTCTTTTTACCTAAATCATATAAAGCTTTTTATCAAATGGCAGCTTAATGACATCACTAACATAATTTTCCCCACTTATACCGTTTTTGAACAACAAAACGATATTTCGGATAGAATATCGAATTTTTGCTAGGTCGGACACGGCTGTGTAACCTGTACCCACCCGATTTTCTACGTGTAAAAACACGATTTCAAACCATGTCATTGTACCAACCAGCAATATAAAGTATATTTTTATAGGCAAATGAATGACAAAAATAGTAAATTGATGTTATTTACTCAAATCATGCTAAAATGTCATTCTTTAAAGTCCTAGCATGACTTTCTGTATAAATACTATATATTTTGGGTTTGAAGCGTAATTATAATTTCATATATTGAACGAAATTTAAAACAAATCATATAACTGGAAACCGTCTGAGTATTACAATTACAGATATTCTGGATATTGTTAGATTGAAATAAGTATTAGTCATTCATTTGACAGATACTTTAACGTTTTCATATATAGTTCTCTATAACAGCTATTTTGAAGTCTAAATGTTATAACCTGGCCCACGTGGGTCAAGTTGGGAAACCACCATTATATTTTTTATAAAGTTCATTTCGATGACATTTATAGAATATTGAAAGAAAAATTCAAATCGTAGAAATGAAAATTTTGCCTGTGTCTCCCTACACTAAAAAATTAAAAGCATTAACTAGTACCATATGTTACATATTCAGGTGATATCATGATTGTTTTACCATTATTATAAAGATCGTTGCTTTAATAAGGTTCAAATACGCGGTTTTTACCTCTATCTTCAATGTACATGGCGCTCAATCTGTCTGGTTGTGTTCATTTGACTATACATGCATATATTAAAAGATTGACTATTATAATGTCCATTGAACAATAGTTGATTATGAAAATTGCCAAGGATAAAATATGATAAATTGCCTGAAATATTAAAGGCCTGCCCCACTCTTTTTATAAACGGAGCATTAACGACATATTCCGAAGGTTATCTGTAGAATTTATTGTAATTCATGTGGGTTAGTGATTATTCACATGGACTATTATCTATAATGTAAAAATGAAACCTATTATGGAAAAAATTCAAGTTGTTTTGACTTTGACCTTTTCACCCCCCATTTGTACTTGGATGGGCATAATGTCACTTTAATTTATGTTTAACTATGGATCTCTTTTTTGTTATTTCATACTAGGTATTGAAAGTATACGGCGTAGTGATGCCACATCTGACAATGAAGAAAAGTTTGTCCCTTCAGTCAGAACGTCAGTTTGCCTCTTTTTTCTCGCCAGATGGGCCCAATATACTTTTAACCCTGCGTAAAATCCAGATACTTGGAGTAAAACTAGATGGCATCGTACAACAACTCAACTTCCTAATTGACGAAGGTCAAACGATAGGTCCAGATGGTAAAGGGACAAACGGACCTGACGCTTTGCTGTCGATGGTAGACTGGACATTGCAGAATCAAGTTAATCAGACTTCTGCCTTGTCGATACAATATGTATTTTTATAGCAAACCATTTACAATGATATAATGGACAAACGGTTTGCAATAGTATTTATCATGGCTAAACTACCATTTTACACAATCGGAAATGCATTAGTACTATGAGTATACTCCTTAAATACCAGTACCAGTACTTGTCAGCTCATGCGGTATTAGTACAAATACCGGTATTGTACCAGTACTTTTATTTTGTAATTTAGTACCAATACTTTTACATTTCACCATATTTTGCATACAGACTGTTTAATTTAAATTTCCACAACATAGTTTACTTAATATAAAAGTATAAAGATAAATAGGATAATATATATGATAAAACTTTACTCCATCAATATTTTATGAAAACCAAAGTTGTCCTTTATTAACGCAGTACCAGTGCCACATTTTGAGACAGAATTCAGTACCAGTACAAATAGCAGCAAATTTTTTATGCGAGTAATTCAGTGACAGTACATTACCAATACAGTACTTGCAAAATAAATGTGCAGTAGCAGTAATGCATGACTGTACACAATTAAAAAGATCAGTTACTTAACTTGTTCTTACTATTTTCTTCAAAATTAAAAAAAAAACTTGCACAGTTACTTAACCTGTTCTTACTATTTTCTTCAAAATTAAAAAAAAACTTGCATATAGACCTATAATTATAGCATAGTGAATAACTAACATGGAATTAATTGTACTATATCTTATATTTCAGGTTAAAATAAGAACCGTTACGATTTTTGTGGTACTTCATGACAGGACAGAATGAAAAATCGAGTATCATATGAAAGTACCAGGTAGAAACCTTCATTACTTACTTCTAGGTACTCGGCAATCTAAACTGATTTTAAAAGTCTTATCGGATTTTCACAATGACAAAATATGTATCATAAACACTGTAGTTTTGTTTAAAAGCACATATGATTTTCTTCTTTTTAATGGTAGCAGGTAAGGCTTTTTCATATTTCAAAATAATTTAAATTTTCTTTTAAGGACATGCGAGGTGTTTAGTTGATGTTGGATTTGCACATCTAAAGAAGGCATGATGTAGAGACACTACAACAACTAGCCGATGTAACAATAAACAGCGTTGTATGTTATCCTCAGTGGTCATGGCAGCAATGGAAACCCTTTCTAGATATTTTTCAAGTATAAAGTAAACTATGTTTATCTCATTCAAATGAAAATGTTTTAAATGAAAATGTTGTTAACTTTAAACTCGGAGTTGCGGTACCACAGAAAGAGAAAATATACATGAAAGTGTACGGGTGTATTGTTTCTATTAATCGTTTACTAGTAACTTTAATTTACTTTACTTACATTTCTATAATAAAATGAAGTAAAAAATGTCCATACCGTATAATTAGAACATAATCATGGTCCTTAAAGAGTATATTTAAGCCAAATCAGGTAAAACATTTTAAAATGAGATAAATTGTATATCATTCCTTCTATAATTAAATCAAATTTATATGTAAGGATGGTCTTATGTAATAGTTAACCTATAGCTCTTCAGCGCTTCTTATGTAAAATTCTTCCAAGTATAATTTCCAATAACCGTAAATTATACCATACCCAGACTATGGTTTGAAGATCGATGGAGTAAGTGTTTCTGGGCGGAGCTATAGGTTAAAACAGATACACCATTGGTGCGTTGACGATTTCTGGGTTTGCGTAAATTATACCATAATCACGTGACCTTTCTTATGCAACCTCACTCGACGAATGCAACCTCACTCGACTTCGTCTCGTGAGGTTAAGGCATAAGATAGTATCTATTACTTATTTTACAAACTGACAGTACAAGTAGTTGTTGCATTCTTTTAACTAAAATATTTTTTAAATGTGCACTGAATAATATTTAATATTGTTGATTTATAGAGGCATATTAGGAAATACGTTTGTAACAGTTGTCATTACGGATATTTAACGCTTTCTTTTGACAGAACATTCCAGCACATTCGGTTCCACTCGGGCACGCAGGATGCGGTGATGGCCAGAATAACACCCGAAAGCGAGAAAAAAGTTGATTCAAGTCTCGAAAGAACCAGGATTCATGGTCAGGTGTCCGTCCAAGAGTTATTACGCCTGGGGGTGTCAGCAAAGCGCAATATATATTTTGTTGCGAATTGTGCGAGCGTTTGTTAGTCAAGACAATCGGTCTTATTATCAGTGATCTAGGTGCACTGTTATAACAGTTTAGTGCTTATACATATTCAAACTACTTGCCTCTATGTTCATCATACGGCATTATTGAATTGTTTTACAATTTTCTACACTGTTATGTTGTAAGGAATAAAAAAAAACGTAGAATTTGAAACTACCTATCTATTTATTATTTTTCATAGTCGTAAAGATAAAAAACGTTAAAATACGTAGACTTATATACTATTGTTTCTTTCTTTCTTTGTATTTGGTATATACTAAACAATTTGTAAGCTGACTGGATGATTCAACCTATGGGACCAGTGCATACAAAAACCTACCAGCACACCTGTACCTTACCTTCTGATCGTGGTCAGCAATATTTGCTATTCAGTCAGTACATATTTTGAAAAATTCACGTAAGTTGTCCAGACTGAAGATATTTAGCATGGTAATGATTAAAATACAAATGATTAGCTGTGTATGACACTCTAGTTCGTGTTGTTATTACGTTGCTAAGTCTCTTATTTACATAACTTTATTACTAATCTATCGCCGTTGCTTTTTTCTTTTATTTGAATGAGTTGCATGATTATTTTGCAAAAAGTAATAGTATAGAAGGTGTATTTTGTATAAGTGGTAGTCTATTAAAAGCAAAGACTTATATAGCTAATCAAGCAATAAAAACCATGTATTGTTAAATTAAAAAATTTAAAAAAAATTCAATTACCTTTGGATATGCAAAAAAAAAATGTTTAACCAATTTTATTATATACCGTTGCAATTTCTATTGATATTGATTGCAGAATGTCTGATCTAGTTGTATCTAATGAATGAAACTATCTAGCGCATTTTATTAAATTTCTCTAAAACTTATAATACAAGTAGTAATGTTAATAGACATATATTTCTGTGGTTTAAGCATATTAAAATAATATCATACTAGTCAAATGTGGAAATTCCAATGTATGGACCTATCAGATGTTTCCTAATCATAAGCGGTTAGTTGCTAATGTGAAGCAAAAATTTTTAGATTTATTTCTAAATGACTGGTATTGTACAGCAAACGAATCGAGTATATGTAAAAATTATAAATTTTTTAAAGAAATATTCCATTTCGAACCCTGTTTAACAAGTACACCAAACAACTTCCTAAGATATGTAACAAGAAACAGCAGACTTTCTGTAGAAGCCGGACCGTTGGAATGGTATAAATTAAAATTAACGTAAACGAATGTACATTATGTAAAAGTTCCGGAAGTATTGGAGATGAGTTATCTGTACTAATAAAAAGATTGTTAGATCGTAATTATGCAAGACATCAAAAATATATTAACTTTTAAATCTTTTATGAATATAAATATTACTTATTGTAATGAATACAGAATTTTTTGTTTATTTGTTAAGGAAATAATCACAAAATTTTAGAATAGATAACATTTCTACATATTTGTTTATTATGTCCTTCAAAATGCGTGTCTCTCTCCATTTTGTTAAGATTAATTGTATTAATATAATTATTGCGATGTGTATGCTAGGCATCTTTATGTAATGTATGCTTATATGCTCTAGCTCATGTTGTCATGCGTGAACATGAATTGAATTCTGAAATAAACTTAACTTTTTTACATTTAGATCAAACTAATTGAGTTGATTAAAGACAAATAAAATTGCCGCTTTAAAATTCTTCAAATAATAAACATCAACTATAATTTTCTCGACAAAGTGTTCAAATATATGACGTTCTTTAAATAGGTATATCTCAATAAATTGCCTTTTGATTTAAAAATAGTTTTCACTATCTTATTCAGAAAGAAAATCTCTACAAAAATGAGATAAAAACCAAATTTTGAAAAAAAAATATTTAAAACCGGTTTTTTCGCGTCGTGCGTCAAATTTAATATACATCAAATCAATAGTAATTTATTTATTTACAGTTGAATGTAAGTCTTTTTTTACAATTTAATGTAAATTTCTTTACATTACTTACAATTTGATACGTACGTGTGTACTTTTATAACTTCAAACTATTGTATATATGATTCAATGCTTTACTTCTGGCCCCATGTACTATTGTCTGAATGACTGGTGTTCAATCATCACCATAACATTACATTTTATTTCAACTACGAATAGCATATGTTTTCATGTTAAAGCATTCTATCAAACATCTATGAAAGAGACAAAGAGAAAATGGCGTAGCATATCATATTACACAACCATGAACTACTCTTAAAGGTTAAAGATAAATAATTATAAATAACAAAAAGTAAATTTCAAAAGATTATTTTATCTATTTCAAAAGCTATAGAATTGAATTTCTTTTTTAAAAAAAAGTTTGTTTGTTCATTAATCGATAGATTCGAATACATTTTGATCGCTCATAACTAGATAAACTACGATCAATCCTTTACTACCAACAAGTACATTCCGGCCCATAGTATTTTCTTTTTACAATACGTAAACCTGATTGTCCTTTATCTTGCAATGTACGCTAAGACATTCACATATATGCATTTGATATATAGGGAAAAAAAGAAGAAATAGCACAGACATCAGTTATAATTTGTAACCTCAAAAAAATGCTGAGTTTCAGTTTTCCGCCGAAGGTACTCGTGAACAAGCTTGTCTAAAGGTTGCTTATATATTTTGCCATGTGATCAGCTGTTTATTTATTGCATTATTCAATGTCGGTATACACGCATCAAAATATGGAAGTTAAAACACGGACTCAGAGAACAAAAGGAAAAATGAATTCTCATAAATTGAAGGACGAAATTCGAAAATTGTATTCTAGATTGGAAAAACTTGCACAACTGGACGAATTTAAAGATAATCAAGAGAGCGTTAAAGAGATATATGGAGATTTTGAAAGTTTTTTCGAGGCAAGTGGATTGGCTAAACAGATCAAGAACAAATTTATGCTTTTGTTTGGTAAAGATATACTCGAGGGCACATTTACTGTTACATTCGAGGGCAAATTAACTGAAACATTTATGGCTAAAGGATCTCTGCCGGAACTGACGGACAAACGTCAAATTAATGGCGACACCATTTTGTTTCGAGCTATGACAATCAATGTCAAATCTAAAGAGGGAATAACAACTCTTGACAAGATCATCAAATTACTAATACAGACATGCCCAGAGCTGATTGTGTTTCCAAAAAGCAATGATGGTTATGAAGGTTTAACACCAGTCCATCTTGCAATACTAAATGAAAATTTAAGCATCTTAGAGTCAATGTGTAACAGTTTGTTAACTGTCCATGATTCCAGACCACTTAGAAAAAAAATGCAAGGCCTATGTGTTTTTGGGCAAATTTCTAATGCTTCTCCGATGATGGCGGGTACACCTCTTGGTGTTGCAGCTCTTAAATGTAATGAGGACATTTTCAAGTTCACGTTTTCGAATTTCGCTACAGGTTTAGATGTTACGAATGACAAAGGAGACTCTATTCTACATTCACTCATCAAGCATGCTTGCGTACGGCCGGAGAAACTCGATGATATTCAGAGAATGTTTAGTTATGTTTTGCAGTGCAAATTTGATGATAACAATGTAAAACGGAAACATAAAAAACAGGCACGCAAACTTCTTATGTTGAAAAACAAAGAAAATTTAAATGTGATGCAACTGGCTGCAAGAGAACAACAGTTTGGAATATTTGAAATTATTATGAAAAACGAGGTAAGAGATATGATTTTTTCACAAGAAAATGACATTTATGATACATTTTCCTGTTTGTTAGGTTTTTTCACGTATATGTCATATGACATTTTTTAGCTTTACTTGGGATAAAGAACTAAGGTGCCGTGCCCATTTATGCATTATTTAGAGTAGAACCAATGACTTTCCGTAAGCTAGGTAGATAGATTTCTCACTTAAAGTGTCAGAACTGGCGCGGCTCGAACCGCACAATTAGTTTGAAGTCAACAAACTTAACGATTCGGTCAAGGACGCCCCATACATTTTCTGGCTATACTTATACAGTTTTTACTTTCAATTTCAATGATGTTAAGTTTAAAAGTTTATTTGTTTCTGATCATTTGGTTAACGATGTATTTATCAGTATTTTCTAGTCAAAATGATAATTGATTAAAATATGTGATATCAAGAAATAAATATGAGGACAAAATAAATTGTAAGATATAAGGATCAGAGTTTTGAAAATGCGTACGAAGAGTAAATCTATGTTAGAGATATTTTTGGAACATTTCTTGGCTTTGAAACACCAGCGTATAGCGAACAGTTCTTTCTTATATTGAATATCATCTATTTATATAGTCTCTTTTTATTACTTAATTTAATTTGTAGATTTACTATTCAAGAGGATCCTCCGATGGCCTTTACAATGATGAAGTATATGATGTAACAGAAATAGAAACCCTGAGTTTTGTTGGAATGGGCCCTGAAGATCTGGAAGATCTGAAACCAGACCACCACGAGTCAATTATGGAGTACATAGTCCACCAGGAAACAAACGCCGCCTTTCTTTTTGTCGATTTTATTCCCGTACAAGGTGTGATTCGACAGAAATGGAAGTATTACAAGATATGGTTCCGTGGATGGTTTCTTCTCCATCTTTTTTACATGTCCCTGCTATCTGTTGCTTCTCTAAATAGATCTAAACTATCAGGACCTGTATCAATAAGCAAAAACGCTGAATTTGCATACAACGTTACACGACATGTATTCGTTACTTTTGTTTCCGTATTTGGGTTACTGTTAGGTTTGGTATACCTTGCCATGGAGATAGCGCGACAGCTCAACTCACGTTTTCAATATCGGACATCAAAGTTTTTCATTCCACGATTTTTCCGGCATTTCAATACGCCATATTCAAATATGATTTTTAGAATACATTTTGGTATATTTTCTCTTTTGCTGATCATAGATTTCGTTCTTGCTTCAACTGAAGCTTCTGGCTCCTTTACAGGATATGAAAATTATTGCCTGATCTTTGCTGTGATTATTGGCTGGTATTTAGTCATGTTCTTTCTGCAAACATATACGGCATTCAGCATATTTACTGTCTTGATACAGAAAGCAATTTTAGATATGTCTAAATTTGCTTTAGTTATTACATTCTTTCTCGTGGCATTCTCTGTAGCAATGTACATGATAATGCAAGGGGCGAATACAGAGGAAGACGACTTCAACTACTTTAGTACAACAATGCTTAAAATGTTGACCATCATGCTTGGCATTGGAGAACTTGGAATTTTGTTTGAAGCTCGACACCCTTATCTAGCAATTTTTGTCTTTGTTCTGTTTGTCTTGCTTACAACAATTCTCCTTCTAAATGCCTTGATCGCCATTATGTCAAATTCGTGCACAGATCTTATGAATAACTATGGAGGATTGGTCGCGACAAAGCTTCACTGTCGCCTGCAAAAATTGTCACTTATTTTGTTTCTTGAAGGGTTCCTTCCCTGTTTTTTATGTAAAAATGTTGGAATTATAAGTTGTAGTTACAGAGTTGTAAATAGTAAAAGGAAGTCCCTCACAATGAGGCGATTATGGGTTAGAAAGTCAGTACACGACACTAACTACACAACACCTACACATTCGAAAGGAAATAACAGTAGCGTTAATATTAGCAAATGAAATCAATGAAATCAGACGTCGAATAAATACAACATCGTTAAATAGCTAAGGATATATTCAATAATAATTATTGTGCTGTTTAAAGTTAGTATTTTATAGTGTTTAATTTGTGTACTTAGAAATAATATAGAAATAATTAAACGATTAAGGTGTTTTTATTTTTGACAAACTGAATTTTTGAATACTTCTAGATTTGTTTCCAGAAAAACAGTTTTGTAAGTGAATGTAAGCATCATTCAGTTTAAAAGTGACTTTTCGTGTGCGTGTTTTTTGTTGTTTTTTTATCTTAGCAACAAACACTTCAAAAGGTTTCCAAAGGATTTATGATTATATCATTAGTCAGATAATTAATACATACTTTTAGGTGTGTAAATATTTCATGATTTTTCGACTGATATAAGATTTATCTGCTATAGTATTTCTGGTGATTTTGGTTAGTATATACATTTTTCGGCATTCACCTGTTGTATTTTTTCCTTTATGTACTTTTCCTAAATTTAATCAAAATAAAAAATAATTTCCCTTTTGAAACTTGTGTTTTTAAATATTTTTTTTGGCATTTTTTATACGTGAAAAATAGTTACCTGGTTTATTTTGGGCAAACTTTTCAATGGGTTTTTAAATTTATACTTCATAGATACTTCTTGACGTTTATTGCGTTAAACTAAAACGACTTAAGGTAATTGCCTGTTGTAATGTATTGCATAGTTTTATTTAATTTATTATTAAATAATCTTTGGTACTCCATATGATTCTTGAAGTAATCAACTATGTTTGTAAATTAAACATAACAAATGTTCATAAGAATGGTACTTTATATTTACAAATAGAAAGGGGTATTTTATATAGATATAAGTGTACGAATACTTCTGTCTCAATGTTCACTTTTAATAAAAATTTAAGATTTACACAAACATAACTATATACATATAAATGTATGAATACTTCTGTCTCAAGGTTCACTTTTAGCAAAATTTAAGATCTACACAAACATAACTACCGGTATATAGATATAAGTGTATGAATACTTCTGTCTAAAGGTTCACTTTTAACAAAAATATTTTAAACGTGATAACAAGACGCTTTATAATAATCGATAGAATTTTGTAGTTTTTTTAGGTATCTAAGATTTTATTTCACAAACTGATACTTAAAATAAGTTTTCTATTGATATTATTGATAAGATTTAATCTGCTCGAGACACCAAAACAAAAGATATAAAAGAAATCCTGACCGACATTAAAATACAAAAATGTATCTTCTGATCTTTTTGTAGAATATATGTGTATCAAAGTGGTTATTGAAAGACTATATAAAATATTTGTCATCCAGTATATTGATTATATATCCGTGACCATAATAATGACACTCTATTTGTCGATTTGTGACGACTTCAACACTAGTAGACTGTACAGAATATTTATTTGTTTTTCTTTGTTGATGTTGTTCTATCATGTATTTCTTCTGTTGTTGTTGTTTTTGTTGTTGCTGCTGCTGCTGCTTTTGTCTTATTTTTTATTATGCATGTTGCTTTTCTTTATCATTAAATATTATTTTATACATTGTATTGTAAATGAAATGGTTTCTAACTACATTTCTGTAACTATGGTAACTCTTAACACAATGTGATCATAACACATTTCTTTTCATAGTTTTAAAAAAAATAATCTTAAAGTTGTATGAGAGAAAAACATGTCAAGGTCTATTGAATAAATCAATCAAATCAATTTAAAACTCTTTGTTATTCATTATTGATTTTGTCGAAGAAAATGTTCAGATTTCATGAAGTGACAAAATAAAGAAATTAATGCTCAAGCTCATGTTTGTTTTACATAATATGCTTTATGATATATCTATATTTTTTCCATGAAGACTAATAGCGTATACAGTTAAGTTTTATTACGTAATCATGGAAACTTTGAATTTGTCAAATACTTGATAGTTTACTATTAGTTATACATGATGTTCGCTTACAAACCCTATAACAAGTACAGAAACAGACATATAGTGGCGTCCCCTCGTCAAACTGTACAGAAGTATTTGCATAAACGGCAATGAATTGCACCGTGTGTGTGTAATAAGTTGAAAGAGTACATATGTGGGCTCCAGTCTCACTAAGTGTTTCCAATGAAACATTAAAACATAAAACAAAATTCAGTCATATACTTACCGACAGCAGCAAACGGCCATATGTTTTCCACCGCTTCTGCGACGAATACTCCATCGCCGCTGCAATGGACCCACCGCTTCTGCGAAAGCTATGGCCAGTGCGAAATATTAATGTAACCAATTTAAACTTATTCAAGCCAGCTCCTGCCTAAGACTTGCTCTTATCCCAGAGTAGATAAAAATACAAAGTATTGTTATCAAAATATTTCAAACTAGACGATCGGTTTGATTTACTTACTTAAATTAATTAATTTGTAGTTTTATTTCATTAATAATTAATTGTAGTCGTAAAGAAAATGGGTATTAAAATAAAAGTTATTTAAAACCAAATTCTAATCTTTAATCGGATTTTGAATGCTCAATTAATTTTATTTGTTTTAATTTTATTTGTTTTAGTTTTATTTGTTTTAAAGATATTCACCTGAGATATTAAACGACCATTTTCATGCTGTATGCCAATTCAACGCAACCACATGCCGTGAAGTCACAGCTGGTGGTAGAGTATAGATATATGCAGTGTAAAAGTGTCTGTCTCGAGTATCCAGCAAATGTAAAAATTCATACCTTTAGATTAAAGAAGATAGATAGAGTTATACCAATGTCTTCAATATACAGTAAAACCCCTCAATTAAGACCACCATCGGGACTGGACAAAAGTGGTCTTAATTGCGTGGTGGTCTTAATTGTGAATATTCATATCACTGCTTACATACTTAATGCCAAACAATATTTAACATACATGGTAACGTATTAATGGTTTGTTCAATAGTAATTTTAAGCCTAATGCAATGAAGTTAACATAAAATAAAAAGATTCAGAGTATCTGTGCAACTATTTTGTTAAGGATTTCATGTTAATTGGAATTTTAAAAGCTTAATGTTTACTGAAGCATTTACGAGGGCCTTTGACAATATGATTTTAATAATATTAATGTAATTATACATGATATATCTAGAGTCTATATTTGTCTTGCTTATATTTAGTCATTTGTTGAAACCATTTAAAACTTTCTCATAAAATGATTTTGACAGAAATTTTCAACATTTACGAGCCTATTATTTACAGGACTCGATCTGCCGTCTTTTTCACCATCTCTTGTGATTTATTCTGTTTGTTTTGTTAAATTATATTAACTTGTCGCTGGACCTTGGTATTATTGGAATTGTGTTATTCTACGAAAACAAAGAATTATCCATGTTTTTAAAAATATGCATCTGCTATGTGCTTATAATGGTAAATATTGGGCTTACACTATTAAACAAATATTAGATGAATGTGGATTAATATTTGTATGGGAAAACCAATATAACATACAGCTAGATATTAAAGCAATTAAATTCAGAATTCTCAGTTTGTATTACGAAAAATGGTATACGTTGATAAATAATTCACCTCGTCTTGATACATACAGTTTATTTAAACATACTGTTGATTTAGAGAAATGCTTAAGCGTAATTAAAGAACCAAAGTATAGAATAGCCTTATCTAGATCCATAATTTAGCTATAGAATATGGAAGATATCGTAATATTCAAAGAAATGAACGTTTTTGTGACAATTGCCAATTTCACGAAAAAGAGAATGAACATCTCTTTTTACTTATTTGCCCGAAGTTCTCCGATTTGAGAAAAAAGTATCTTAAACGGTATTAATTCACATGGCCGACTAAGCAAAATTTTATCCATTTAATTTCCGAATCATCTTTAACTGTAATTAATGGTTTAAGCAAATTTATATATCATGCTAACACTTTAAGAAATTAAACCTATCAAATGTGATCTGTATTTTATTCATATAATTGTTAGACTCTTCTGGTAAAAATCCATTACTTGTGTTGTTTGTGTTTATATATTTTGCACTTGCTAGGAACATGTATTGGTTTATTGCAATTAAGTTTTGAAGTTTGAATACATTTAAACTTATATTACAATCACAAAAAAATGAAGTCAACATGAAAACAAGCGTGTCCCTTATCTGGCTGTTAAAATTAATTTTGTGGAATTATAGGAAATTTTAAATCCATGCTATTCGCTATTTTTTTTAATCTAAGCAAACACTTCAAAAGGTTTCCAAAGGGATATAGATGATACCATTATGTGGAACATTAATGCATACTTTTACTTTCAATGACTATATAAAGGCCCAAAAGTCTTGGAATTGGCATTCTTGTGATAATTCAGATATTATGTTAATTTGAGCCGCGTCATGACAAAACCAACATAATGCGTGGATCCAGACCAGCCTGCGCATCCGCGCAGTCTGATCAGGATCCATGCCCATGCTGTTCGCTATCTATTTTCTTTATTTGTAATAGGGTTTGTAAGCGAACACCATGGATCCTGATCAGACTGCGCGGATGCGCAGGCTGGTCTGGATCCATGCTGGTCGCAAACCCATTATGTTGCTTTTGCCATGGCACGGCTCATTTAGTCTGCTAAAAAGTGATATGAAAGCTTTTAGTTAATACAAATTTAGTGTTGAAAGCTATGAGCTTATTGAAACACTTTTGAATCTGTAAAAGTGTGAAAGCAGTCACGATATTGCAAAAACAGGGCCATCATGGCCCTGAAATCGTACACCTGTATATAGGCCCCTATGGCGGGACCAATTTTAACCCAGAGGCTTTTATTTGAACATACTTGGTAGATACCCATTTGAAGATGTTTCATGATAAATATCTAAGCTCTAGCTGTAAGAAGTTTTTTTAAGTTTTAACTATACAAATATAGGGAAAAACAATGACCCCCCCCCCCCTCTGTGCGGGCCCAATTTTGTCCCCAGGGCTTTTATTTTTAACAAACTTGGTAGTCACTCACTAGAAGATAGTTAATGCTTAATATCTAAACTCTAGCTCTTTGGGTTTTTAAAAGAAGATTTTATAAGTTTTTACTATATACATATAAGGAAAATCAATGATCCCCGGGGCAGGGCCAATTTTAACCCCAAGGCCCTTATTTGAACAAAAATGGTAGACACCCATTAGAAGATGTTTCAAGCTTAATATCTAAGCTCTAGCTATTTGGGCTTTTTAAAAGATTGTTTTTAAAGTTTTTACTATATACATATAAGGAAAATCAATGGTGCCCGGGGTAGGGCCAGTTTTAACCCAATGGCCCTTCTTTGGACAAAAATGGTAGACACCCATTAGAAGATGTTTCATGCTTAATATCTTAGCTCTAGCTCTTACGGTTTCTTAAAAGAAGATTTTTTTAGTTTTTACTTTAAACATAAAGGGAAAAACAAAGGTTCCCTGGGGCGAGGCCAGTTTTGACCCTAGGGCTTTTATTTGAACAAACTTGGTAGACACCCACTAGAAGATGTTTCATACTTAATATCTAAGCTCTAGCTATTTGGGCTTTTTAAAAGAAGATTTTTTAAGTTTTTTACTATATACATAACGGGAAAAAACAATGACCCCTTGGGGCGGGGCCAATTTTGACCCCAGCGCATATATTTGAACAAACTTGGTAAACACCCACTAGAAGATGTTTCATGCTTAATATCTAAGCTCTATCTATTTGTGCTTTTTAAAAGACTTAAGAGTATTTTTTAAGTTTTTACTATATACAAATAAGGAAAATCAATGACCTGTTATACTAAGGAAATGTTTTCAGTAATTTTCAAGCGCATTGAACTCGTTCCTTTTTCTCCAGCATATATCTATAAGACGGCTAGATAATCTATGTTAAAAAATTGAGAATCCATGGGTTTAGAAAAATCACAATTCAATTTGCATTCATTAAGATCAGGTGGTGCTACTAGTGCAGCTCATAATGGAGTTTCAGGCAGATAATTTAAGAATCATGATCGTTAACAATCAGAACATGGTTATGTGTGGGAATATGATATTATGAAAAGATCAGTTTCATTAAATCTTGAACTTTTTTGAGTTGAAATAAATATTCAGTGTGTCATTGCTACTCCTTTAAGAGTTATTTATTATAACATTAATGATTAGATAATAAATAATTTATGTTTGGCTGATTGAAATGAAAAAAACCATAATGTATTTAGTTTATGGATGTAAAGATTAACATTGCTCTCAAAAAGTCCTCAGACAAATTTATCATTGTTTTAAACATATTTATTTATCGCTTTCGAGTTCGCTTCCAGGAACCAACCAGTACTGGTGTCATATGAAGAAACTTGGTTGCGACCCGATTATTTTTGGCTCAAACCCATGATCTATTTATTATAAATTTATCATTGACTGGTTAATTGTCCATGATTTATACTAAAACAGAACAAAAGGGCCATGATGGCCCTGAGGTCGCTCACCTGTATATAGGCCCCCGGAGCGGGGCCAGTTTAAACCCCAGGGCTTTTATTTGAACAAACTTGGAAGACACCAATAAGAAAAAGTTTCATGATGTTAAGTTTTTACCATACATATAATGAAAAACAATGACCCCACCCCCGGCAGGGCCAATTTTAACACAAGGGCTTTTATTTGAACAAACTTGGTTGACACCCATAAGAAAATGTTTCATGCTAAACATCTAAGCTGTGGCTCATTGGGTTTTTTTAAAAGAAGATTTTTTAAGTTTTTACTATACACATATATAGTTAAAAACAATGACACCCCTGGGGCGGGGCCAGTTATGACCCCAGGGCTTTTATTTGAATAAACTTTGTAGACACTTACTAGAACATGTTTCATGCTTAATATCTAAACTCTAGCTATTTGGGTTTTTTCAAAGAAGATTTTTAAGTTTTTGCTATACACATATAAGGAAAATCAATGACCCCTGGGGTAGAGCCAATTTTGACCGCAGGGCTTTTATCTGAACAAACTTTGTAGACACTAACTTGAAGCTGTTTCATGCTTAATATCTAAACTCTAGCTATTTAGGTTTTTTCAAAGAAGATTTTTTAAGTTTTTGCTATACACATATAAGGAAAATCAATGACCCCCGGGGCGGGACCAATTTTTGACCCCAGGGCTTTTATTTGAACAAACTTGGTAGACACCCATTAGAACATGTTTCATGCTAAATATCTTAGCTCTAGCTCTTTGAGTTCTTTAAAAGAAGATTTTTTAAGTTTTTACTATATGCATATAGAGAAAATCAATGACCCCTGGGCCGGGGCCAATTTTGACCCCAGGGCTTTTATTTGAACAAACTTTGTAGACACTCACTAGAAGATGTTTCATGCCAAATATCTAAGCTCTAGCTCTTTGGGTTTTTTAAAAGAAGATATTTAAAGTTTTTTCTTTCGGTTGCCATGGCAACCAGAGTTCTGCATGGAATTGAATTCTTTGAACAATTTTTAAAGGTGACCACCAAAGGAACATTCCTGTGAAGTTTGGATGAAATTGGCTTAGTGGTTTATGAGGAGATGTCATTTAAAGTAAAAGTTTACGGACGGACGACCGACGGACGGCCGGACGCGGACGAAAAGCGATCACAAAAGCTCACCCTGTCACTTTGTGACAGGTGAGCTAAAATCTACCTCTGTGACAAAGGTAAGTCATTAAAGATAATATAATGGTATATGTGAAGCTTGTTAAGCTCCTTGAATCAGTAACAACTTATATACATATACTTCCATTTTCCTTGCGATGTTCTTAAAGGGAGACACAGGCCGAATTTTTATTTCTTCGATCTTCAATATTCTATAAATGTCCTCGAATTGAATACACAAAGCAGTCAGAGGAAAAAAACTTTTCTTCTTATAAAGAATAAATTGGTGGTTTCCCAACTTGACCCACAGGACAGGTTAGAGCATTTACTTTTCACTAAAAATTTACGAAGAAATTTCCAGAGTTTTTTCTAGTTAAACAACTTGTTTTAAAACTACTCGTTCACTCTGTCGGCATTTTAATTTCTTTCAACATATAATTGAGCTTTAAGCCCAAAGTATATAGTATTTATACAGAAATTCATGCTAGGACGTCTAAAAATGCTAAGTAAATAAGATCAATTTAATATTTTCTTCATTCACTTGCCTTAGTATCCCTTGTCCTTGTGTAGTCAGTCACGGACAAATTTGTGGATCCCCTGCTGAGATATGACTAAATTTTAAAATCAGCATCATTTTAAGCATCAATTCTTACCCAGCAAGTGACATGGCAAAATTTATCTGCAATTTCATGTCCCTAGCAGAGATATAGGACTAATTATCAGTTTCCTTCCTATAGGCTTTATGTTAGTTTGTAATAGAACTATATCTGCAGGCTGTTGCCCCAACAGATTTTCTGGGTTCCACACACAAAACTACAAGGTTTTCCAAAAGTAGCTGCCTAATTCTTGTATCAATTCAAAAGAGCAGTAGAACCCTTATAGTGTCAAATAGCGACTTCAACCAAAATGTAATAGGAAAATATAAAACCATATACAAAAAAAAAAAAAAAAAAAAAAAAAAAAAAAAAAAAAAAAAAAAAAACCATATACAGAAATTTTAACTTGTACCACATAGCTGTATTCCTACTTTACTTATTAACAAGGCTGGATATAGTAATATTCTTAGGGCCGAGGAGAAT
>NW_026854801.1:0-57667 GCF_026571515.1 Ruditapes philippinarum | reverse complement strand
TTTAATACAGTGTTCCTTCAGATCAATCAGGTAAGTGAATCTTGTTATTTGTAGAAGTCAACAAATTATGGAGCTATAGGATTTCACAATGTCACTTGGATTTCATTAAAAGTTCTGTTGTAAGTACATTTCAGAATAATGCTAGAATGTCAGATCCTTACATTGCTCTTTGTTCATTTTGACACTTTGAACTTTGTCTGGGACATTACTCTAAAGTTATAAGAGATATCAACATGAAACTTTGTAGATAGATAGGTCTCATTGGGTGGAAGTGCAGTGCTTAAGAATCATTACTCTGCCTTGCCTTATTTTGAAGTAATTGCCCTTTGTTTATTTTTACTTTTTGACTTTTGTCCTGGACATTACTTTAAAACTATTAGAGATATCAACATGAAACTTTGTAGGTAGCTAGATATAATTGGATAGAACTGCAATGCTTTAAGAACCTAAGCAAAGCCTGGTCTAATTTTGGAGTTATTGCCCTTGTTCATTTTTACACTTTGACTTTTACCCGGGACATAACTCTGATATCATCAGGAAACTTTATAGATAGATCGATCTCATTGAATAGAAGTGCAGTGCAAAAAAACATAACTCCGCTTTGCCTAATTTTGGAGTTTTTGCCCTTTGTTCATTTTTTTTTATACTTTCCTGTGTCCAGAACCTTCTCGGGGAGCATCACCCGGTTCAACCGGTTCTTGTTTAAGTAGGATAGTGCAGAAAGGTTGGCGCTTACATACACTCTCTAGAATCTCTTATATAGGAACGTCAGCAATGGTTGTTCAGTTTTCTTGCCCAGTGAAGCACCAGCTAGCACAAACCTAGCAGGGTTTAAACCTAGACTCCAGCAAGTCCTCCTATCATAAGTCAAATGTGTGAACCTCTCAGTCAGCATGCTACCCTGAGCGACACTATGCGCTAGCTAACACATTGATTAATGTGAATATATATTTCAAAATTAAAAAATCCATCAACCCTCGAATGTATCAAATACTATCTTAATTTACAGGATATTAACAGCTTCCATGAATTAAATATAAACAATTTCACACACGAAAGAAAGGACCGTAAAAGTTGTCACAAAGGCGGGGGAATTGTAATATATATTGCTGACAAGGTGCCATATCGGCGCCGTTACGATATAGAAACGGACGAATTAGAATCTGTTTGGTTGGAAATTATTTACCCAAATTGCAAACCTTTTCTTTTAAATTTTATATATCGCCCACCAAATGTACACCAATCTTGGATTGACGATTATGAAAAACAGCTAAGTATAATAGATATATCAAATATAGAATATCATATTCTAGGAGATGTCAATATAAACTTTTATCCAATGAATAAAAAGAAAAAATATGACAATACAAAATGGGGTGATTTGATAACGAAATATGGTTTGAAACAACTTATCACAGATCCTACTAGGATAACAAAACGTACCCAAAAAATTATAGATCATGTTTATACAAACAGTAGCAGATATATTATTGAATCGTTTGTTTCTGATACCTCATTAAGTGATTGTGGCGCCGTTATATGTCGCAACGCCGCTAAATGTCGCACTTACCGCTAAATGTCGCACCATTGCCGCTAAATGTCGCAACCGCCGCTAAATGTCCCAAAATCATTTGCCGCTAAATGTCGCAATGTTAACGTTAAATGTCGCAAGAATTTCCCATACCGTTAAATGTCGCAACACTGCCGTTAAATGTCGCAAGATGTAAATTCATGTTAAAATCATGATTAAAAATAGTATTACTTCACTTTTTAACGCTCTCATAGTTACTTTTTTCCTGTAATTGCCATTTAACAAAAAATATCTTTGTTTTAATGAACCTAAATATCGAGGTTTTGAGCTGCTATATACTAGTAATGTAATCTTGACGCTAGAAAGCTTATTCTAGAAAGATACAATTGAAATTCAATTCTCAATAGATAAGTATTTTTCTTTTGTCTCCCTTTTTCATTTATAACCCTGATTGGCAAAATCTTAAAGGTATTATGATATTGTCGATATCAGAATTCGGTTTAAGTAATTTCATTGATTTGAAGACCTTTTTTGTTGCTAATTGATAATTTGAATCATAGGATAGAACACTTAGCATATTAAGCCCCGCCTATAAAGTAAGCACGAATGTCTGATAAAGCGTTATCATCCTGATTGACTATAGTGTAGTGGGAATGATCAGTGTCCCTGTGAATGTCAATGTAAATAGTGCATATGCTTAATCCTCCTTATAAATATATATGTATGTCTAAAAATGGAAAAATATTTTAAAGTCTTCAGGACATATGAGGGATGATCAAAAATAAACCGGACTGGGGCTGTCAATTGAAGAATTTTCAAACTATCACTTATTGTTATATATCACAATGAATCGGAAAACTATATACCATATCTAATTTGATAACGCAAATAGCTTGTACGTAACAGCGATTTAAAAAAGCATGGCAACGCACACCGGCGCAGTATAAATTTGCGCTGACGTTTAAGCGCTTGAGTTTAAACTCTTTATTTTTACGCTATACGTCACAGTATTTTTGCAATGACCTGTATATTTGGCTCCTCCTCCTAACAAGTCATTTAATTAATAGGTTAAGATCAAAATCTAGGGAATATGCCTATTTGGATATTAAATCTGCATTCATCCTTTGCAGGAACATTAATTGCTTGAATAAATAAACATTTGCCATTTTAAAGGATCGGGTTGCACTATTTTCATTTTCAACGTCAAACAATAATTTCTAAAAATATAGATATCGTTCAAATCGCAGTAGTTTAAACCTATGACTTTCTGTTATTAGGTTAGGATTTTGATTTTCTTACATTATAACATGTGACGTTTAATTTAAGTATTTACATATTAAGTGATTGAAATCGATGCCGAAAACTAAACCATCCGAATTCCTCAGAATAATTTGCACAAATTCATGGTCTTTAGTGTGAGCATCAGTTTTGAGTTTTCTTACTAAATGCAAAAGAAAAAAAAAGAAGAAGAAAATTAGTAATAAAAATAATTATGATATTAATAATAAGAAGAATAACAATGATGATGCAATGGTATGGATGC
Source organism: Ruditapes philippinarum (assembly GCF_026571515.1). NCBI lineage: Eukaryota > Metazoa > Mollusca > Bivalvia > Venerida > Veneridae > Ruditapes > Ruditapes philippinarum. Next base: position 54,593 of record NW_026854801.1, on the reverse strand, counting down.
GATTGCTCAACGGTTTCGTCGTCTCAATGTTAATGTGTTTAGGTTGAGGTTTTGAATTTTACATTAAAGGTGATCATTGGTAATTAACGGCATGCCTAATGGGGAGAATAGCATTTCTTGAGAAATTTTCTTTTCAGAATTCGTACCAAATGGAATTGTTGCATGCATATGTCTGTTAGGAAATAAAAATAATATTATAATTAATACTGCTGAGAAATAAGAATTTTTCAAATAGACAAAATATATGGATCCATGAAGAATAAATGAACGTGTAATGAACGACTAACCACAATAGGCATCTAGGCTTCCCTCCGTAATACCATTAAGCATTTCTTCAGATATTCAACCGGAAGTAGAAAGAGTAGTTAATTATCAATTAGTTCGTCACCCTCGGCATAGTACAGAAAATTGGAATTGAGTGATGTGTTAATTTTCGGTTCTGTTAAGTTTTAATATAGCCACCCATTTATAAATGGCTACCTGCTTTTGCAACAATACGCACGTCACTAACGTTGTTGCATTGCCTCAATTACCTAATGAAAACTATATAGCCTTGTTTATAATACGGAGCAATTCATTGTGTGACAGAAGCATATCGAGGTTGAAGAGTACTAGTTGGGACTAGAGATTCAACGTTAACTTACGTAGAAAAATTAACAAATTACTTACGAAATATTTATACCTTCAGTTTGAAGAAATTCTCTATTTTTCGTCACGCGTTACTGACAATATCCAAGTTTCCATCTTATAACAACTAACTAAAAAGTACATGTTTGGCTACAATGATATATTTATTATTTAACTATAGGCAAAATGTCCGTTTTTTTACCGCACACACATGATCTAGAGTGTATTGGTAGCTTAAACGACAAAATAGAAAAGGAAACGTATTGATAATATACAACTGTATCTTTAATAGATATCCCAATACAAACGATAAGGCATTTTCATGTCATTTAATTTAAAGCAGCATGTAAATTTTCATGAAAATTTTGATTTTTTTTAAAAAAGTAAAATATTGTCGAGTGAACAAAGAAAATAATTTTCACGTTGGATACAGCACTTACAGCCCATGTAAATCAGCAAAATAAAAGAGGTCAAAATATGCAAAAATAACCCTCATTGCGTTAGTAACGCAGTAGAAATATGGTGGAAAATACTGCAAAACATATTTGCATATAAAGATATTACTTAAGTTTTGAATCTTTAATTGTTGTTATAAATCAAAGTACTTTTCTCTTGTTTGATTTTCTTGAAATATTTTGATTTCATCTGGAGGCGTGCAGCTTTATTGTAAAATGCCAAAATTTTATAAGCATATGTTTTTAATAATATTAAATCCAACTCATTTAGAATAGGGTTTGTATCCAGTTTGAGTAACCTTGTTGTACATGTAGTTAAGTAAAAGGTAGATAGCCGTCAAATATTCGTTCAACTCGTATGATTCTTGTACAATATATGTTTATAGTAGTATTTTATGTGAATTTGATAACAGAGTGTTTTTAACTAAGGAAGACACTGCTTTCAAAATTATAAAGAGAACAAAAGATTCTGCCAATTGCCCGTAAAGATATATTGGGCCGGCAGTCCGCCTTTGGGTTTAAGTTTGCAGTGTCTATAATAAATATAATTATGGGTGCAGTTTACCCACATTTAACTGTATTTGTGATACCGTCGACGGATTACAATGCAGTAATTTAACTTAACTTAATAATTAATATATCACCCTGGGAAAAAAAAGTTTTCATAATGGGTGTAGTATACCCATATATATTTCTATCTGATTAAACATTGGTACAGTTTACCCAGATATATTTTTATTATGGGTGCAGTTTACCCAGATTTATTTCTATTATCATATGGGTGCAGTATACCCAGATATATTTCTATTATGGGTGTAGTATACCCAGATATATTTCTATCAGATTGAACATGGTTGCAGTTTACCCAGACTTATTTCAATTATGGGTGCAGTTTACCCAGTTATATTTCCGTAATATTGAACATATATGGGTGCAAATTACCCAAAGATATGAAATTTTGAACATTTATAGTTGCATTTTCCCAGATAAAATAATGTAATTTCGTTCATTTATGGGTGAATTTTGCACTTTTTCATTGCAGGTAATTCACGTAAAAAATATAAATAAATAAGATGTAATAAATTTGTATCGTTGTGAAGAACAAATTCGTTAACATGTGTTAAAATTAGGTTTTCCGGTGATCCAATTCCTTGCATGGTAAGTTGGCTCATCCCTTATAAAGTCACTTTTCATTATTTTTCGTTTTGTGTGACATGTGCTCTTGTATGTGAAGTTTTTGTGTGACCTGTGCATTTCATTTCATAGAGCCTACAATTTAGTATCTTATTATTTGAATCTACCTGCATATTTGCTTGAACATTACGGTGGGATTAAAATGGGTTCTTCTTCGTCAGCAACTGCTAATGAAGAAGAAACTTTCTTCTAAGCCTAGATAAATATCAATTTTCCTACGTTTGTGCAACATCATTCCAAGCACTTAATTAATTTAGTCTCAGGTTTGTTTGCGACATTCTTATAGATATATGGCTGTTGTTCTTTTTTGGCGGAACGTATCAATAGTGACATACAAAAAAGAATCTATGTTATTAGAAATAGGAATTGTTGATAAAGTCTTAAAACCCCGTAATCTTTTTGAGTACGATGGTGCCATTAACTCCTGTCTGGTCACGATACTACGTTAATTAAATTTCGTTCGTGGTGTAAGATTAAACACACCAGTATGTGCAATTAAATCGTCATGACTGAGTCATTAATTTTGGTTTATGTTAGCCCGCTGTTGGCGGAAGGCTCTCTCAATTCTTCGAGACCCTTTTGGCGAAAATCTAACATAAAATTACAGGTTTTTGCAATCGATGACGAAGCAAAACCTATTTTATAATACCGGTATTCTATTTTATATATAAGGTTCAAACTCTATTAACTTTATGTTACTTAATGACCAGTCATGACGGAAATTTTATGCCAACCATAAATAAAATAAGTTAAACATTTATGTTGCATTTATTATCATTTGTTCCTTTAAAGTGACTATGTTGGAAAAATAATAGGCGCTTTATGAAGCGTATATTTTTACAATATGACACAATTAGATTTCAAAATACGCCGAAACGTCATGAGCCATATTTGACGTTGTCAGAAAAATGACTTCATTTATATCACATTTATCTGTGCAATCACAAATCATATGTCACTTGTAAAAGAAAAACTCGCGTTAAAATTATGCCGTCGGAACGTCACGAAATTCGATCAATAAGAAATTGTGTAAATAGTAAGTCGAGAAACTGTCTAAAACATAGAAAGGGATAATGGAAAAATGAAAAGGTTAAGGTAGCCACAGCACAGTTTTTAATTAAAATAACTGATTAAAAAAGGGTAATTGAGAAATTGAAAAAAAAAGAAAAATAAGGGAGAGGCAGAAAGAAGAAATTTTCAAGGACGTTGGTGACGTCAATTGCCGAGAGCGACGTTGAAAAGTGACAGGCGATTGACTGCGGACATTATAAACTATGTTCGACAGTAGCTACGGGACTGTGTAATCAACTCTTACTAAGGAATTTAAAAAATAAATATTAATGCAATTATTATCACAATGGCCATAGCTTTTGCAGAATCGGTCGTGATGGAGATTTCGTCGCAGAAGCGGTGGATAAAATATGGCCGTTTGCTGCTGTCATAGATGTATATGGTCTACGACAAAGACTACTAATCAAGGGATAATTAGCCTAGAACATTTTTGGCATACTTTTAAAGATAAAGCATAGTGTTTTATGTGACATAAATCAATTCAACTTAAAAGACAAAATGTTCTAAGTCACATTGAACACTTTGATTTTAACAATTTTTGAAAAAAAAGTTACAAAGACTGTTCTTTCTCCAAATGTTTTCTTAGGTTTTTAAGCAAGGAAATATTAAAATCCACATATCTTTAACGATATTGAGTTGTTCTCCCGACACCACGTTTAGTAGATTTTAAATTTTCAAAATCCGACAATAAATTAAAAAAAATATGCAATTCTAAATCTTTACATGCTTTTTTCTCAAAAACAACAAAATGGCACTTAGAACAAAACGTTTTTCAAGCGACGATATATATATAATATATCTTCTTGGTGGTATTTTTCGTTTCATATAGGGGATATACAAAATGTATTCCGATTTATGTTCCATGTATTTTTATGTAAATGCATCTTTCATGATATCCTCACATAGGTTCATACCGTGGTTAAATTATTAGGCATATGAAAAACCATTATTATACGAAGACTTTAAAATCTATTTCCATTTTTACATATACATTTATAAGGAGGATTAAGCATATGCACTATTTACAAGGGACGCTGATTATTTCCACTACACTATAGTCTAGTTTAATCGTGCTTACTTTATAGGCTAAGTGTTCTATCCCATGATTCAAATTATCGAATAAATATTTTTCAGTAGATCTATACAATAAATATTTTAATTATACAATAAATATTTTCAAATATAGAACATACATATAGAAAATTATCGCACACAAATATTTAAATGATGAATAAATATTATGGTATAGAATATAAAATTAGAGTTATACAATATAGATATTGGATATAGGACAAAAATTTAATTTATTGAATATTGCAACGTTTAACATGCCATATTACGTAAACAGAATAAAAATGTTCCAGAACAAAATATTAGTTTGCTATTTCAAAGAAAGTTTTATTTCATACAAGCATTTTGGAAGTATTCATTTTTTTTAATCCAAACAATACTTTTTGCATTGGGTATATAGCTTTATACACTTTAAGGACCCGAATGATTTGGTGTACATCGAATATTTTTATGGTTTCGAAGCCCGAGGGTAACTACTAGTGTCCTTCGGTCCGACTTCACTGATCGTTGGCCTATCATTGGACTATATGCTTTCAATTCTTTCATTTACGACAACATAAGACACACGCCCTGGGCCTAGAAACACATATGCATTTTGTTTCACAATAAAAAACAGGGATAGAACCCCATATGTATCTCAAAAAATGAGCATCGGTAAAAAGTATGTGTGAATTTCCGCTGCTCCAGATGTGAAGCTTAAACGTTTTAAACAGTTATATAAAATTCAATCATTTTCTTAAGAAAATCGAAATGTGATTCTACCCTCCTAACTCTCCTCTATATTACTCATTTTTGTTTTGATTTCTATGTAGTCTTCATCGAGATATTCTTTCCGTCGTGGGTTCTGGTGTGTCCAAAACATGCAATGTGTATCACTAAACGGACTAAAAAAATCCAGAGATTTTACGAAACTCAATACAGAGCGATGCTTAACATTCAGACAAATCCTGATTTAAACATTTATTGAGATTTGGCTACAAACGAAGGAATCGCTGCTCAAAATTGCATTTGAGCTCCATATGTGTTGAGGAGATCCATATGCATAATTTTTATAAAAAATCGCAACAAAATTACGGATCACTTTCATAAAGTGTAATCTCATTGTGTAATAAAAACTATTATCCAAAACAGACACATTTCTATGGACGAGCTTGAATAACATAGTATCCATATAGAAAGAGATAAAAGACATTCTGCATATGAAAGGCATTGAAAATACGTAGATATGGTGGGAAGGCCTTATTTATTTTGATTTATTGACGTCGTGTGTACTGCATTCATTCCCTTTTACGCCGTCATGCATTAATTAATTAATTAACTAATAATTCACTCGACTGCACGGTCTGCTTAATAGGGGAGTAATGTGAAGCGTGTTTGAATTTGGTATGATGCAGTAAGGCACGTCTTTGTATAATATCTATATGGTTCACTTCATGCCCATAGTCGCAATTATGGGTCAATGCCTATTTGACTTATTTTATGCCTGCTCTGTAACTCTTTGAATGATTTTAAAGAATTTTTAACAAATCTTAACCGCATTGAGCGGACATGCATCCTTTTTCCTAAATGTTATTTTGCGCTAGGAGGCACTGCCTCTATTAATCTTTTCATGGGTAGCATTACTTGCAATATTACCCAGTTCAAGTCCCCGAGAAAATAACAATAACCGTAAATAATCGACTTAAAAATTCAAAAATCAATCTTTTGGCATGTCATTAAAAATGCTGATGAAACGGCGGTTAGCGTAATACTGGAGCGTCCAAAGTATTTACAGTGTAATCAGAAACACCCAACATACTTCTGATTGGCTCATATGGTGTGGGGTTTACAAGAACGGTCTTTGACACATTACATAAAAAGTAACCGAGGTTCCGAGTGGGGAATTTAATTTATGAAGAGAAGCAAAATATAAATTGAAAGTTTATGTTTATTGAATTCTCATTTCATGCGAAAAAACAGTTAAAATGCATCGAACCTACTATGTAGAAAGATCATTTCATGGGGCGGCATCTCGGGTTTTCCCTTCAAACAATGTTCTCGGCCAATATTCTGCAAAGAAAAACCTTCGATGTCGCACCAGGCCATGATATTTTCACATAACAGTCTCGTCGCTATAACTATAACTTGTGAAAGATAAGAGTGATTTCACTTTTGTTTACTACGTAATTTGCAATTTTTAGCGGAGATTACTCTATCTGACTTAATAATGAAAGGTAAGAGTTGTTTCCCTTTGGTCGTAACGCGATTTATAATTGTCAGAAGTGGTTACTCTGACTGAAAGGTATGGGTGATTCACCTTGGATTCTTACGCCATTTGTAATTTCAAGGGGAAGTTAGTCAATCTGACTGAATAATGAAAGGTAAGAGTGGTTTTTGGATCCCAACGCCATTTGTAATTTTCAGGGGAGGATACTCTATCTGAATTAATTATGAAAGGTAAAAGTGATTTCCCTTTGGTTTCTTATGACATTTGCAATTTTCAAGGGAGGTTACTCTATCTGACTAAATAATGAAAGGTTAGAATGATTTCCCTTTGTTTTCTACAGGGGAGGTTACTTTGACTTATTAATGAAAGATAAATGATTTCCCTTTGTTTTTCTCAGGGAGGTTACTCTATCTGACTTAATAATGAAAGGTTATAGTGATTTCCCTTTGTTTTCTTCCGGGGTGGTTACTCTATCTGACTTCAAAATGAAAGGTAAGTGATTTCCCTTTGTTTTCTTCAGGGGAGGTTACTCTATCTGACTTAATAAAGAAAGGTTAGAGTGATTTCCCGTTGTTTTCTTCAGGGGGGGGGGTTACTCTTTCTGACTTAATAATGAAAGGTAAGTGATTTCCCGTTGTTTTCTTCAGGGGAGGTTACTTTATCTGGATTAATAATTTAAGGTTAGAGTGATTTCCCTTAATCTACATGAGAGGTTTCTCTGTCTGACGTAATGAAATGTAAGAGTGATTTCCCTTTCTTCTCTTCAGGGGAGGTTACTCTATCTGACTTAATAATGAAAGGTTAGAGTGATTTCCCTTTGTTTTCTTCAGGGGAGGTTACTCTATCTGACCTAATACAGAAAGGTTAGAGTGATTTCCCTTTGTTTTCTTCAGGGGAGGTTACTCTGACTTAAAAATGAAAGGTTAGAGTGATTTCCCTTTGTTTTCAGGGGAGGTTACTCTATCGGGATTAATAATTTAAGGTTAGAGTGATTTCCCTTTTTTCGACAGGGGAGGTTACTCTTTCTGACTAAATAATGAAAGGTAAGAGTGATTTCCCTTTGTTTTCAGGGGAGGTTACTCTATCGTGATTAATAATTTAAGGTTAGAGTGATTTCCCTTTTTTCTACAGGGGAGGTTACTCCATTTGGCTTAATAAAGAAAGGTTAGAGTGATTTCCCTTTGTTTACTTCAGGGGAGGTTACTTTTTCTGACTTAATAATGAAAGGTTAGAGTGATTTCCCTTTGTTTTCTTCAGGGGAGGTTACTCTATCTGACTTAAAAATGAAAGGTTAGAGTAATTTCCCTTTGTTTTCAGGGCAGGTTACTCTATCGGGATTAATAATTTAAGGTAAGAGTGATTTCCCTTTGTTTTCAACAGGGGAGGTTACTCTGACTTAATGGAAGGTGAGAGTGATTTCCCTTTGTTTTCTTCAGAGGAGATAACTCTATCTGACTTAATAATGAAAGGTTAGATTGATTTCCCTTTGTTTTCTTAAGGGTAGGTTACTCTATCTGACCTTATACTGAAAGGTTTGTGATTTGGTTTACAATGAGTCAAGTGAGGTTACTCTGACTTAATAATGAAAGGTTAGAGTGGTTTCCCTTTGCTTTCTCACTCCATTTGCTATCAGATATATTTAATAATGAAGGATGTGTGTTTACGGCCCCAAACAAAATTTGTATTTATATCATATAATATCTTATTAATAAAGATTGAGGAAAGATAACTTAACACGTTCAGAAAAATCCTTTTTAATTCCAGTACAATTTTATCGTTTTTCAAAATAATTTGCATACAAAAATACATGTAATTGTTTTTGTTTACAAAATCAATAATATCAAAGACAAAACTGTTGCATGATACAATATTTAATATGAAGTTAGGTGCTACCTATGGCGCGGAAAGCTCTTATGAATTATGATTTTAGCATAGCATGTTTAAAGTACATGTAAACCAGATCTTTCTTGCACTTCATTAGTAAATGCAGGTATTCAAAACTCAAACTAAGTTAAGATGTTTCAAGTATTGTTCCAGACTCAAACTAAGTTATGATATTTCAACTATTCTTCAAGACTCAAACTAAGTAAAGATATTTCAAGTATTGTTCAAGACTCAAACTAAATTATGATATTTTAATAATAGTATTGTTCCAGACTCAAACTAAGCTATGATATTTCAACTATTCTTCAAGACTCAAACTAAGTAAAGATATTTCAAGTATTGTTCCAGACTCAAACTAAGTTATGATTTTTCAAGTATTGTTCCAGACTCAAACTAAGATATATAAATTATTGTTCAAAAATCAAACTAAGTAAAGTTATGATATTTCAAGTATTCTCAAAGACTCAAACTAAGTTAAGATGTTTCAAGTATTATTCAAGACTCAAACCAAGTTAAGATATTTCAAGTGTGGTTCCAGACTCAAACTAAGTTAAGATACTTCAAGTGTTTTTCAAGACTCAAACTAAGTTAAGATATTTCAATTGTTGTTCCAGACTCAAACTAGGGTAAGATATTTTAAGTATTGTTCCAGACGCAAACTAAGTTAAGCTGTTTCAAGTATTGTCCCAGACTCAAACTAAGTTTTTGAAAAAAAAAATCCAGACTCAAACAAAGTTAAAAAATTTCAAGTATTCTTCTAGACTCAAACTAAGTTAAGATGTTTCAAGTATTCTTCAAGACTCAAACTAAGTTAAGATATTCCAAGTATGGTTCCAGACTCAAACTAAGATATTTAAATTATTGTTCCAAACTCAAACTTAGTAAAGTCATGATATTTCAAGTATTCTTCAAGACTCAAACTAAATTAAGATGTTTCAAGTAGTCTACAAGACTCAGACTTAGTTAAGATATTTCTAGTGTTGCTCCAGACTCAAATTAAGTTTAGATATTTCAATTATTATTCCAGACTCAAACTAAGTTAAGACTCAAATTAAGTAAAGATATTTCAAGTTTTGTTCCAGACACAAGCTAAGTTAAGTAATTTCAATTGTTGTTCCAGACTCAAACTCAATTAATATATTTCAAGTATTGTTCAAGACTCAAGCTAAGTTAAGATATTTCAAGTGTTGTCCCAGACTCAAACTCAGTTAAGATGTTTCAAGTAGTCTTCAAGACTTAAACTTAGTGAAGATATTTCAAGTGTTGTTCAAGGCTCAAACTAAGTTTAGATTTTTCAATTTTTATTCCAGACTTAAACTAAGTTAAGACTCAAATTAGGTAAAGATATTTCAAGTGTTGTTCCAGACACAAGCTAAGTTAAGTAATTTCAATTGTTGTTCCAGACTCAAACTTAGTAAAAAATGTTCAAGTATTGTTCCAGACTCAAGCTTAGTTAAGATATTTCAAGTATTGTTCCAACCTAAAACTCAGTTAAGATGTTTCAAGTATTTTTCAAGACTCAAACTTAGTTAAGATATTTCAAGTATTGTTCCAGACTCAAACTAAGTTAAGATAGTTCAAGTGTTGTTCCAGACACAAGCTAAGTTAAAGTATTTCAAATATTGATTCAGACTCAAACTAAGTCAAGATATTTCAGGTATTGTTCCAGGCTCAAACTAAGTGAAGATATTTCAAGTATTGTTCCAGACTCAAACTAAGTTAAGATATTTAAAGTATTGTTCAAGACTCAAGCTTAGATAAGATAATTCAAGTATTTTTCCATACTTAAGCTAATTTTAGATATTTCAATTATTGTTTCAGACTCAAACTAAGTTAAGACTTAAATTAAGTAAAGATATTTCAAGTGTTGTTCCAGACACAAGCTAAGTTAAGAAATTTCGATTGTTGTTCCAGACCCAAACTCAGTTAAAAAAATTTCAAGTACTGTTCCAGACTCAAGCTTAGTAAAGATATTTCAATTTTTGTCCCAGACTCATACTCAGTTAAGATATTTCAAGTATTGTTCCAAGCTCAAACCCAGTTAAGATGTTTCAAATATTCTTCCAGACACAAGCTAAGTTAATAAATTTCAAGTACTGTTCAAGATTCAAACTCAGTTAAGATATTTCAAGTATTGTTCAAGACTCAAACTAAGTTAAGATAGTTCAAGTGTTGTTCCTGACACAAGCTAAGTTAAGAAATTTCAAATATTGATTCAGACTCAAACTAAGTCAATATATTTCAAGTATTGTCCCAGACTCAAACTCAGTTAAGATATTTCAAGTATTGTTCAAGACTCAAACTAAGTTAAGATAGTTCAAGTGTTGTTCCAGACACAAGCTAAGTTAAAATATTTCAAATATTGATTCAAACTCAAACTAAGTCAAGATATTTCAAGTTTTGTCCCAGACTCAGACTCAGTTAAGATATTTCAAGTATTGTTCCAAGCTCAAACCCAGTTAAGATGTTTCAAATATTCTTCCAGACACAAGCTAAGTAAAGAAAGTCCAAGTCTTGTTTCAGACTCAAACTCAGTTAAGATGTTTCAAGTATTGTTCAAGACTCAAACTTAGTTAAGATATTTCAAGTATTGTTCAAGACTCAAACTAAGTTAAAATAGTTCAAGTGTTGTTCCAGACACAAGCTAAGTTAAAATATTTCAAATATTGATTAAGACTCAAACTAAGTCAATATATTTCAAGTATTGTTCCTGACTCAAACTAAGTGAAGATATTTCAAGTATTGTTCCAGACTCAAACTAAGTTATGATATTTCAACTATTCTTCAAGACTTAAGCTTAGATAAGATATTTCAAGTATTGTTCCAGACACAAGCTTCGTTAAGAAATTTCAAGTGTTGTCCCATTCTCAAACTCAGTTAAGATGTTTCAAGTATTCTTCAAGATTTAAACTAAGTTGAAATATTTCATGTATTGTTTCAGACTCAAACTAAGTTAAGATAGTTCAAGTATTGTTCCAGACTCAAACTAAGTTATGATATTTCAAGTGTTGTTCCAGACTCAAACTCAGTTAAGATGTTTCAAGTATTCCTCAAGATTCAAACTAAGTTAAGATATTTCATGTATTGTTTCAGACTCAAACTAAGTTAAGATAGTTCAAGTATTGTTCCAGACTCAAACTAAGTTAAGATAGTTCAAGTATTATTCCAGACTCAAACTGAGTTAAGATATTTCAATTATTGTTTCAGACTCAAACTAAGTTAAGATATTTCAATTATTGTTTCAGACTCAAACTAAGTTAAGATATTTCAATTATTGTTTCAGACTCAAACTAAGTTAAGATATTTCAAGTATTGTCCAAAACTCAAACATTTTTAGGATATTTTAACTATTGTTCAAGACACAATTAAGTTAAGATATTTCAATCATTCTTCATAACTCAACTTATGTTAAGATATTTTAATTTAGTTAAGATATTTCAAGTGATTTTCCAGACACAAGTTATATTATTTCAAGTAGTGGTCTTCATTAAAACTAAGCTTTTTTTCATTTAAGGACGTTTAGATAGTAAAGCAGTTCCCACGACACAAATTAATTTCATTTTTTCCCCCAAATATTAACAAATATATTAATGTTTCAAACTATGAAAGGACATCGTTAGAATTATTTAGAATTTTAAGAATGTTGAGATATTTTAAATATTCCAGAAATGAAATATTAACAAACGCAAAGAAGTTTCCAAGATACAAGACAGATTTAAAATGTCAAATGTTGTTCTTTAAAATATTCCAGATATATATAAACTAGTATACAAAATTTTGATGGTTTTCCTCTGTTTACCCACAAATTGACACAAATTATAGCCAACTATTTTAAATAATACTTGAAAAAAAACGTGATTCAATAAGTAAAGATACTAGGTCTATAGTATTTTCATATTTTTATATGTACTAAGTGAAAAGATTCTAATCAAAGCATTAATCTACCCAAAAATTGGTTGAAATATTTCAAGTTTCTGTATACTTGTAAAAAAGGAAGTATCCAATTTTGACTATAGTGTGTTCCTTTAAATTGTTTTTGATGTTAAATTTAATATTGCAGAAGAATTTGTAAAAGCAAGTATGACCAAAGGGAGACCATTCTTAATTAAGTAACGGTGTAACCACCCCTGAAAATTGGACCAAAAGGTGACTTCTCTCCCTATTGATAATTAAACATTATGCCTTTTGCGGCTAAATTTTCACGACCAAATGTTATTACTTTTGATTGATATTTGTTGGAAGTTTTACAGTAGCATTATGAAAGTCATTTTCCCCAAATGTTAATGTTAGTGCCGAAGATGTGTGAGAGTTATCAGTTAGAAAAAATAACAAGTGGTAATGGAGTGTAAACTGACGGGAAAACGACTTTTTATCATTTTATACTTCTTTTAATGAAGAGAAGTCTCCTTTGGTCCGTTCTTATCATTTAAATTTTCAGGGGAGATCAATCTGTATTTTAAAACAAGTAGCCTCCCTTTTCGCTTGATGTAATTTGCAAAACAATAAATAAATAAATAGATAAATAAAGATAAGTAGGTAAATAAATAAATAAATAAATAAATAAATTAATTAATTAATTAATTAATTAATTAATTAATTAATTAATTAATTTAAAAAAAAACTTTAAAAAAATTAAAACAGGCAAGTAAAGTTAAAAAAATGATAGAATAACGTATCAAAAGCGAACAAAAAAGCTAAATGATGCTAGCCCCCACCATCTTTTTTAACTTTTTGTCAGATCATATAAAAACTGAAAACAACAATAAAAAAATCAACAACAAAAAAAACAAGCATAAACGCATGCATCGTCGGATACTCACGGTTGATAAACATGTAATCAAGATAGGCAGTGTTTATCAGTGGCTATCCGGCGATGAAACGCACGAGGATATGCTTGGAAATGAAAATGATAAAGTAACCCTTTGTGACTCCTTATTTAAAGCATTTAAAAGATAAAAAATGAAACAAATGATACTTCAAAATATAAAGGAACACATTATATCATGTATAAGGTTGATAATATTATCGGAAGCGGACTTGTCCAGCTTCCGTTTCTGAATACGTTCATTCTCAATTTAGGGAATATAACTTGAATAAAATCAAATTTGAAATTGGTCAGCCAACGGTTTAGAGCCTGGTCAATCTGCACGGACGTACAGGTTGGCCTGGCTGCATACTGGTGGCAAAGGCTGGTCACTTTAAGGTCAAGAATGTTATAGGTAAACAACTAAATGGTCACTTGTGACAATAATATTCTTTCATTCCATTTCTTGTTACCTTATTTCAATGTTTTATTTTCATTTTTTGTTTGCTTTTATTTTATTGTTTTTATTTTATCTTATTTCATTATTTTTGTTTTCATTTTATTTCATTATTGTTCATTTCATTTCATTTCATTTTATAGTTTTTATTTTATTTCACTCATATTGTTATTTCATTATTGTTCTTCTGGTCGTGATTACAATTACTCTAATATTTTATTTAATTTTTTCATCATTGCATGTTTTTAAATGATGAAATATTTCATCGTTGGAGTTTTCATTATGTTTCATTAATGTTGTTTTTGGTGGTAGTGGTGATATTCTTGGTGGTGTTATTATTATCTAAATCTTAAGAAATTTCAAATGGATGTTTCTATCATGACGTTGTTAAATTATCATTATTTCTCATTGTACGGCCTAGTATGTCTTTATTAACTATTAAATGTTACCTATTACACTTCTTGAAATATACATTGTAAAAAATGCGCATCATTCATTTCTGCAATTTTACTATTGCCATTATGTTAACGGTACAGTATGTTTGCATATATATTAAGTCTTAATAAATGTACATTCCTGATCAAAATTTACTGATTACACCACTTGAAATATACATTGCAAAAAAATGCATCATTCATTATTGCAATTATACTCATTATTGCCATTTCAATTTATTGACGGCACAGTATGTTAAATAGAAGATGTACAATGTAAAAAGCAAATAAAATATCCCTTCTATTCTGTTCACATCAAGGCATTTATGAAGGTGTTATTTTTTTAAGTTCATGTAGAAAATCCAATCGAGCTAACACCTTTTATGGTTTTTATTACTACGCCAAAAACTCACTATTACTTCATAATTGCCATAAATATTAGACAGTTACATGGTAATATATTTCTTAAATTTGGCAGAAAAAAAAACACCATTCAGAAGTTGAACATGACATTTTCAGAAAGATACCAAATCGTATCAGGTGGATTAAAATCTCTTTGTCACATATTAAGTTGTAACGGCATGCAGTAGTTCCAAACCGTAACAAAGCATAGTTATTTTGCTGACTGTCAAGAGGGTGGTGTTTTCTTCATTCCTTCACCTGCTCAATTTACCATGTTCCGTATTTCTGAAATGTAAAGATCACCGATACACCTGCATTGTAAAAATTATATTCAACTTAGAATCAACTGTTTTTCCTTAAAGGCACATTATGCCTCAGAAATAAATCATTTTTTTCCTACATTAGGCAGTGCAAACATAAGTATTATAACGTTCAAATAATGCTTTAAAGCATGTTAGATGCTTATTGGAAATAAAGTATGGCTGAATGTGAAAATATTGTTTTAAAGGTCGCAAACTGTAAACACAGTCGTATTTTAATTTCTACACAAAATACTAAATCATTAAAACTGTTTTCAAAAAAAACAAAAGATTATTAAGATAAATGACCAATGAATATGAACAAAATACTAAATCATTAAAACTGTTTTCAAAAAAACAAAATATTATTTAGATAAATGACCAATGAACAGAGCTGCATCAGTACTAAGGGTGTAGTACTTAAGTACCAGTACCAGTACTTGGCAAATTATGCAGTACCATTACCAGTACCAGTACTAGATTTTAGCTTGGTACTTCAGTACCAGTACTTTTTTTGGTGAAGTAATTAAGTATCAGTACCATTACTTTTATATATTCATCAAAGTTTGAATTTTGAAACTATAATAGGATACCAAAAAATAAAAAGCTTTTCAGATATAAAAATAAAAACATTTTTGGGGGCATAATGGGCCTTCCTTTAAAGCTGCACACCTTAATACCAGCAAACAAACTGTTTAAGAAATAACTCTTCAGAAAAAATGAACAAAGATTTATTTTGCTTTGACCAGACGTTTCAATCTTTGTCGCAACAGACAAATATTTCAGAATTTCAGACATTGCATTACCTATTAGGTTCTACTTTTTCACAAAAATATGCAACTTAATTATTAAACAACGAGCACATACCAAGAACATGGAGAAAAAAAATGATTTGTGCTTCGGATATTCAACAGTAATAGAGAACGATTTTCAATGCTGACTGACTGTTCACATTATTTGGCGGCGTCTTTGATGTCAGCATCAACATTTAACTTGTATAATGTATAAAATATTCATATCACTTGTATCACTTTGCGTTTCACTTGCAAAAGACAGCAGGCGCACGGGTTGAACCACCAAATTAAAAAAAAAACAATGTTATCAATACTCTTATTAAAAAATGCAGATAATAGAATTCAGGAATACAATAAACAAATAATTACGTCGTACTCAAATAGTGGTCATAAAGCTTTTATTCACTCAAGATGTCATTAAACGATTCTCTTATTATTTCTAGTATATTCTTAACTGCAATGGTTCAATTACTCTGGTTGGGTTAAACCCTTTGCACTCCGTGCCCAGGCTATGTATTATCGTGTGCTCAAATTTGTATTTTGTCATTAAAATCCCATAAACTTCAAATGGACTGTTCCAAATTCTATGCAGGGCAGATCCATTACTCTAATTTAGTAGGTGAATGGTTACTGTCTCGACGGTACAATAATAATTTTTTAGCTTTACTGGCGGAAAAAGGACTATTCATGAATTCAAAGTCGCTGCCCATAAAAGTGAAGGAATGGGGGTGGGGTGAAAATGATTTGAAGTCAATGAATTCATTCAACCACTCGGTAACGGACGCCCTTTATTATAACTAAAACTTACAAAAGTTTTATCAAATTTGAATAATGAAGAAAAATGTTCGATACCAGTGTAGGTGTATATGTATTTATTTAGCCAAAGCAATTCATAACTGAATAACAACAACAAAGGTAACTGCTTCTGTGTTAAGCAAAGAAATTTTTTTTTATCAAACCCGAACATGAAACAATTTTCACAATGCCGTACTGTTTCAGAACCAAATGAATACACGTCTCATTCAAGAGCTATAAACAAGCCTTAAAGCTGCACGCCTCCAGATGAATCAAAAATATTTCAAGAAAAACAAACTTAAGAAAAATGTACTCAGATTTTAAGAGAAGTAAAAAGATTAAAGATTCAAGTAATTATTTATGTGCTAAATGTCTTTAACGACCGAAGTCGCAGTTCTTATTACCATATTTCTACTGCGTGACTAACGCAATGGCTATTAGTGTATATTTTGGCCTTTGTTTGGTAATGTAAGTAGACTGTAAATGCTGTTTGTAATGTGTAAATTACTTTCCTTGTTCACTACACTATATTTTTCTTTTTTCCGATACATTTTCAAAATTTACATGAAGAATGGGCATGAATCTGGAGGCATGCTGCTTTAACCTGCGGAAATTATTAAATGGACTTTTCAACATTTTATTTAAGGAACAGTCCATTATAAATTATTATAACTAATTATCACATGAAAATAAAAATTGGTAGTTAGCAAACAGTAAAGAGGCTGGTCAAACTGCACAAATGTGCAGGCTGGCCGGGCTCTATTCTGGAGGCAAAGACTAATGACTTTCGCTTTCAGCAGGCTAAGAAACAAATCTATACATATATTCATTAAATATACTTTTACCTCATCATAATCAGTAGGTTCCAGTTCTGTGATAAGGATGTGACATGCCAAGATCAGTTTGCCGGTGCTCATTTCATATCTTTCGTTCTTTCTTAATTTCAAATCCTGAAACTGAAATATATGTTAATTTTTTTATCTATTTATAGGTTGAAAATTAAGATGTTATCGGAGTGTCACAATCAAAGTCACCAGATCATTACAAAATACACATTATGCATTAGAAATAATTATGATATTTTATGGTATAATTATAATAAGAGATATTTTTATCTCCCTTCCTTCGGCACAATCACTAAAATAGTGCCGATATCTTTTACCTATTCGTGAATTTAGTTATTGAATGTATATTTTTTTGTATTTAGATTGTAATACTTTAAGGAAGCGAGTGTCTTTATATTATGTTCAGTTCATTTTTTTTCTAGAAAAGCAACAATAATTACAAAAAGTCATGGTCCATCTGAAATTAACATGCTTTTAAAATACAAACATTGTACTAAATTAAAAGTTGTAATTATTAATGAACTGTAATTAGTACTTTCTGAATATTTTGTGTGGTACAATATTTTGATTTACTCTCAGCCTTCTAGTGCCAGCATCATATACATGTACCCGTGCGACCAGTGCCGACCAAAACCAGTCGGCATATCCTTGACATCTGCTCATGATCTGCACTATTCGATATTAAGTCACTACATACATGACATATTTTGAAATTTTCCCTTAAAATGAGTAATGGTTTTGTCCAGATTTGAAGATGGGCAAGTCCATTTAAAATATTTTGCGGAGTTAAAGGTGTAATCAGCGACTCACAAAGCCTTATCTGTAAAATGTATTGTTCTATGTTTAGCTAAATTTTGTATTTCTTCAAAATATCTTTACTTACCTCGACCCTCATTTCATATACTGAACGTCAGGGGAAGTAACTAAGATCACAACATCGAGTAGCAGACACACCGGAAGTCGCAAATTTCCACTTTAAAATTTATTGTCGTCTGCTACCTGTGGATACACTATTGGTAACATGGTCGAACAAATGTTACATTTTTTAGCATTTTAAAAATAATTGTAAGTTATTTGTTTAAATTACTGAAATGTTCTTAATGACCCATAACTCAACATTATTATGCTCATTTGATAAGAATATATTGTAAACTTAAATTATTATTTTAGACATGACTGCTTTAAATCAAGCTGACTAAGTGGCATACATGTAATTATATAAATCAAAATCTAGTTTAAAGTTAAAGGTGTTTAGATTATGTTCCCCGTTACACAATCATAATGAATTCTAAGGTAGGAAGTTACACACAAAACATGCAAAACGAAATGTTTTACGAGAACAGACGACCAAGTGACTAAAATAGCCCTTACTCGTTTTTCAAACAGTTGGGCTAAAAATGGTTCATTATGAAACATTAGACAATAATGATATGTCAACATAATTATTACATTGACACGAAAGTTTATTTTTCAAAAAGTAGACAAGACATACGTTACAAAGTTATGATTTCCTTTTTCAAACCCTACTGTAACATGCTGAAAGCGAGTCCAGTATAGAGCTGGGCCAGCCTGTAATTTCGGGCAGTCTGATATGGTGCATGATTGCATCTGCGCGACAACTGTCGTCTGCTAGGATTCTTCCCGCCATTTCCTGCTTTACGTCTGCTAAATGATCAATAAACATTTTTCTTCAATAGTATGAATTATATAGTGGTAATATTTAGAAATATACAATTTTATCTATTCTTGTCTTTCAAAAGTAATCCAGTGATATTTTCTTACGACATCTGAAAACAAACGAAAAACCAAAGAACAATAATATTATACTAGTCTAAAATGTCACATTCTGCATCTAAAATAATCAGTATATATAATTGTTAAAAATGTCGCATTCAACACCCGAATATCATTATTAGAAATGTCACGTTCTAAATCTAAAAGAATCAATGTTATCTTTAATATATTGCCGCATTCTCCACCTATGTATTTATATAATTATCAAAAATATCACATTAATATTAAACATCAATATATATATATATATATATATATACAAAATTGGGTATTGTACAGTTAAAATTCAATATAACTATAAATGTGTCTCCCATTTTTATGAAATTGATATAACTATTTGAAATGATGACTAATAATAATTCGACTAGTACATGTACATGTTTAACAAAATCCAAAATCCGAATTTTTTTAATCGATCACAATGTATCAGCAAAGAATCAACTGTCTTATCGACCACCAATTCCCAAACTATTCAGAAATAAGGCCAGAATTTTCGACAAAGAAAAGCAACCATAACACACAAATGACATTAACAACTCCAACAAAGACAAAGAAAAACTACCATAACACTCATAAACAACTCCAACAAAGAGACAAACTAAAACACCGAACCAAAATCGAATAACCCCAATCACACACCAACTCCAAAAATTGAGAAAGAAACCAAAACAACCAAAATCGATATAAACAATGCACACAAAATATCGTCAATATACATAAACATAAAACATAGTTTTCAATTTTGACAAAGAATCTTCATTTCTAAAATAAAATTTTGTAATTCTACGCAGTTTCAGTTACTGACATAATACCATTTACATGTATTATATGTATATCAAATTTCTTATAATGTCAAATTTTCCAAATGTAAATGCTGTTTTAATGTTGCATAATGTGTGCTGTCCTTGTTCCACAAGCATGGCCCGATATAGTATGATTACTTGCAAGTTCATTGGTTCCGTTCTGAAACTGATAAAACTTACGAAGAAAAGTTAAAACTCATTTGTCTAATAATAACTAGTTTCTAAAAAAAGCTCGTTCCTTTAAATAACTAAATTTACCTGATGCTCACTTGAACAACGTCATTCCATCATCACTGTAACACCCATGGACGTCCTCATCAAAACAACATTGTCATCAACATGGCCATCATTTTTACATATCACACGTCAATCATCCGTGTCAATACTTTGTTAGACCTCATATGCCAACCATCAATTATTCATATCTGTATTTTGTTTTATATCATAAGCCAATTATCATAATGGTCAAAAATAACTATGATCGAAACGTCACATGAAAAATTAAAAGTTTAACATGTATAATCCTTATGATTAATGCTAATTTATAATTAAAGTCCATATTCATGGAAAATTTAACTTTGTGTCAAACAAATTGTACCTACGAAACATATTTGATAATTTACAAATTTTATGTGATACAATAACATTTCCCTTCTGTGAAATATTTACATTTTTTTCCTAAAAAAAACAGTAACGCTTTCCCGATTTTCATGTGTAATAATATTACGTTTCGGCTATATAGTTTTTATTAATAAAATATAAAATAACTTACATTTTTTATTGATACTAAGTTCTTCGACGTCCTAAAATAAAAGAAACAATTCCAAATCTGCCATACTTTTGTTTCCGTCACGTCCCTCTCACAAACTTCACGCAAATGTAGCTAACAGTAAAGTGCATGGAAAATCACTCGACCATGAATCTTGAGCGCTCGGGGACAATCTTGTATGTTTAACCACTGATTGATTCTCACCAAAAAACTTTACTAAACAAATCCGTTAAAGACGCCAGCAAAACATTTTCCGACCTCTTTTCAGTCACACGATTTAATTTGCTATGTATTTATATGAAACTATTGTTCCCCGCCTGGATAATTCGGAAGGACCAAAAAGTTAACGTGGTTGGCACACCATCACGTGACATGCGCGAAACAGTTTTTATTCGTCATTCGGGCATTAAGACGCAAGAACAATTGGAAGTGGTATCAAAATGAAATATTGAAAGAAGCTGGGACCTTAAAGTTAAAAACGGTTTATAATATATAAGTTTGTTAAGGTATTTAATTAAAGGATCTCCACTGAGGTCCTAAAACCTAAACACATAAAAAAATAAATTCGTACATAGATAAACTGCAGGACAAATATACAAAAGATGTTAAAATGTATAGGGGATATTCAAGTTTTTTCTGTAAATACACGATTTATTTTCATCAAGTGGTATGAGAATAAATATTTCATGAGTGGCGGTATCCACGAGTGAAATGTGATAATTTTCATGCCACAATATGAAAATAAATCATGTATTTATAGAAAAAACTTGAATTTTCTGTTTATTATATACATTTGTCTCTATTCTTAAATTACAATTTAGAAAACTATTCCTTAAATTTGAAAGAGAGAAGTCCGGCAAGACACCAGTGAATACACAGAAAATATGTTTCACTAAAATCCTTTTTTACAGTGAAGTACGAAAATGAAAATAAGCGTTTTATTTCATCAATATTTCTCAATATTTCATTTATAGGTATATAATAAATATATGTACTCTGATTTGATTTCGATATAAATTCTATTTTGTCAAGGATCTTAATTACAATGTAATATATAAATCCGCGATTATGTGTAATTCTTGTCCGATTTGGGTTTTAAAAGCGTTTAACCACTTTTCATTTTTGGGTCATTTTGCACTTATACTGGAAAAATAGAGTGAGCGAATAATCTGAAATCTTGCACACAAGTTAACGTGCATCCAATAGTATATAAATTTAGAAAAAGATATTACCAGTTTCGTCATAGCAATAACGTTTATTAGAGATGTAGATTTATCTATATCTCTGCGTTAGTTTTAAAAAATTCATACCCTGGTTTGTATATTTTAACTGGAACAATAATAAAATTTTGGTCCCAGATTTTAATTAGAATAGGAAACACATTTGTGACATTGTAACAAATGTGAACAAAAAAAGTAAATTACATGAACACTGACTTATTTTTTAAAAAATCAGCATCAGACTAAAATAACAAAATTGAAAAAAAAAAAAAAAAAAAAGTAAGAAAAAGTTTTGTAAAATGCGTAAGAATACAACACTCGCTGTATCTGTAAAATCCACAGATCCGCTGATTTATATAAAACTCGAGTTCAACATCTTGCGACATTTAACGATAGTGTTGCGACATTTAACGGTAGGGGAAATCCGTGCGACATTTAACGTTAACATTGCGACATTTAACGGCAAATGATTTTGCGACATTTAGCGGCGGTTGCGACATTTAGCGGCAATGGTGCGACATTTATCGGTAAATGCGACATTTAGCGGTGTTGCGACATATAACGGCGCCACAGTGATCATTATCCGATAGGTATTTCAAGATCAACGAAAGCATGTACCCGATTGATTAATGAACATAATTTGATTAAATATAGATGTTTTAAAAACTTCAATGAAATTGATTTTCAGGTAGACCTTGCTTTATCCGATCTTGAATTAGTCGAGCACATAATTAATCCGAATGAATCCCTTAGCTTATTTTACTCCATTTTAAATACTATCTTGAAAAAGCATGCACCAATAAAAGAAAAACGTATCAAACGTGAACACCGGCCGGAATGGTTTACTGATGAGATAAAATATCTAATATATGAACGCGATTACTATCATAAAGTAGGGAAACATGAACAATACAAATTGCTCAGAAATAAAATATCATCAATGATTAAAAAAAGTAAAAGAGATTTCTTTAACAATGCTATTAAAAATAACAAAGACCTGGCATTTTTATGGAAAAATTTAAAGGACGTTTCAAATCTAAATAAAAAAGGTTGTCTTACAATGCCAGACAGACTAGTGACAGGTAATAAAGAAAATTACGGAAATGTAAATATTATAAATGAATTAAACAAGTATTTTGTCAATATCTCGAATGTCATACATAAAACAAAGTTTTCAAATACAAATTTTTCAAAACTGAAAGAAACTTTAGACCAAAAGATTATATATCATGAATTTAATATTGAATTAATTACACCGTTTGAAGTAAAACTTATTATTGAAAAACTGAATATTAAAAAATCTACAGGTTTAGATGGAATTGGACCAAACATCATCAAAATATTGTGGAGATTATATTACACCAATAATTGCATCAATTATCAATAATAGTATTGAATCTAATATTTTCCCAGATGATTTAAAAAGAGCTCGAGTTATACCTATTTTTAAATCGGGGGATAAGAATGAAGCAAATAACTATCGACCGATATCGATTTTGTTAACTATATCCAAAATATTTGAGCGCCATATTGCCAAACAAATACACTCATTCTTTGAAAAAACGAACATAATTCATAATAAACAGTCAGGATTTCGTAAAAATCATTCATGTAATACTGCACTCATTAGTTTAATAGATACTTGGTTAAAAGATGTTGACAGTGGAAAAATTTATCGGGACTGTATTCTTAGACTTAAAGAAAGCTTTGATTTGGTTGACCATGAAATTCTTTTGCATAAACTTAAACTTTATCATTTTTCTGAAAATGCCGTTAAGTTTTTTAAGTCATATCTTTCTAAACAGAATTCAACTGGTTAAGATAGGTAATCTACAATCTCAGACAATGAAAATAATTTCCGGTGTTCCAACAAGGCTCAATATTAGGTCCTTTATTATTTCTGATATACATAAATGACATAGCTTTCATTGGTAATGATATAAAAATTGATTTATACGCAGACGATTCTACTCTTTATGAGTCCGGAGAAAATATATCAAAAGTAGAAATAAAACTTCAAGATCATTTAAATAACATTGACAAATGGTGCAAAGTAAATAATATGGTGTTAAATCCAGATAAATCAAAATGTATGGTAATAGGAACAAGACAAAAAGTAAATATTATGAGAAAATTGTATCTTAAGATAAATGAAATAGCTCTTGAAAATGTAACTGATCAAAAAGTCTTGGGTATTTGCATAGATAACAACTTAAAATGGCACTTGCAAATTGACAATGTTTGTAAAAAACTTAACGGAAAAATTGCCTTATTGAAACAAATATCGTATTTTTTGCACTTTGATATGAAATTATTGTTTTACAATGCATATATATTGCCCATTATGGACTATTGTTGTATTATATGGGGTAAAGGAAACACAAACTACATAAATAATGTTTGTAAGTTACAAAAACGAATTGCTAAAATCATTTTACAGCAACCACAAAGATCTCCGTCAATAAATCTATTCGAAACTCTTAACTGGTTACCGTTCCTTGACAGATGTAAATACCACACAGCGGTGCTTGTTTTTAAAACTTTAAATAACATGGCACCGACTTATATGACAGAACTAATGACTTTATCCGACAACAAAATATATAACTTAAGATATAGGTCACGAAAAGATATTGTATTATGGACAAGACCTAAAACAAATTATATTAGACACATTTTCTTATTATGGCATGAACATTTGGAACAATATACCTTTAAATATTCGTAATGTTAATAACCTTAAATGTTTTAAAGAAAAATACAAAGCATATCTTGATGTTCATATGAATGAATGAGTGAGTGAATGAATGAATAAATGAACGAACGAATGAACGAACGAATGAACGAATGATGCAATATACGTATATGTTTAAACAAATTGTTGAGTGTCTGTCGAAAGTATATGAGTTGTATTATTCTAAAAATTACATATTATACATTCATCTTTCTACCTATGCATGTCCTGTTGTTGTTGTTGTTGTTGTTTTCTATTTCAGAAGGCCACATTGGAAATAAGATATTGATATTGTATGTTCTTAATGTGTAACCTTCTTTAAATAAAGATATTATTATTATTATTATTATTATTATTATTATCCACAACCGTCATTAAAACAACAAATTGTATGAGAATGTACACGTGAGAGAGGTTTGTATAACACTTACATTTTGAATAAGACAGAACAACTGTCGACAATACGAGAAGCTCAGCAGCCTTCAAGTTGCAGCTAACCCAGATGATAAAATACGATTTTAGAAGAGACTGTGTTATAAAACATCTTAATTAAATGAGAAAATTGTTCTAGAATATAAAGCGTTTTCGTCTGCCATATTTCATTCGAAAACGCGTCGATTTATGTCAGACAGGTAAGTCACAAATCAGAAGTCAAAAGTCACAAGTCATAAGTCGCAAGTCATAAGACACAAGTTAAAAGGGCAGGTTTGTATGGAAGCACTGGAGGGCCCTTTTGACTTCTGACTTTTGACTATTGACTCGGGAGTTATGACTTCTGACTTCTAAGTTGCGACTTGTAATTTGTGATGATGCATTGCCGCTCATTTTAAGCTAGGAGGTGCAACATGGCGGACAGGGATTTGTCAGATGATGTAAGTTGTTATAGTTTGCTTGAATATTCTTCTTAAATAATGTAATATAGCGATGTTATACATATCCATCACTAATCGGGCAATACAATTTGGACGGTCTGTGTATTTTTGTTCACTGAGATCTAGATGCGTTTACCATAAGAAATTAACACTCTCCCTCAATGTGAGAAAAGTGACTCCTTTCAAGCCTCACGGGGGAACCGAGTCAAACTTCCATCAATCAAACAATCTATACTTAATGAAACTTATCAGTACTAAGATTTAAACTTGCAGATAAGCTCGAGCTTTTTTCAAAATATATGCCAAATCAGTTATTGGCTTCTTGTTAAGATTGAATTATTACAAAATGCATTTACTGATATAAAATGATGATACTATGATAAGTGTTTATACAAGAATCGTTGAAATTATTCTATACAAGTATATATATACATAATTATTCTGACCACTATATATACATGTACATAGAAAAGGTTGTCGGAATGATCGATTTCGTTTAGTGTATTAATACCATTCAACAAAACTAAAAAACAAAGAAACACTCTTCTTTAAATGACTGATTATGCATAAAATACAATTACACACCAATTTTATTCATAAAGGTTATTCATCTGGTCCTCTCCATGTATATTGAGAATTAGATTTATCACTGGATTCGAGTTGGTCAAACACATTCGACGTTCCCATATTTATTAGTTTACTGTACATTTACGGGAACAAAATGCTTCCTCAGATGAAAAAAACGGCATTTTATATTTGAAAGCCAGAACTAGACCCAGGAGGCCATAAGTGGCTCAAAAACACTTTAAATTGTTCAGCTAGCTAGTTGATCAGCTAGACATGGTCAGAAATCAAAATAATAAAAAAAAACTTTGCTATCAGTAATAGTGTACAGAATACCGTTAGGGCCATCGTGGTTGAACGTTATAATCCAGAGGGCGGCAATGTGAAAGTGCGACAACGCGATGGCGATAGTACGAGAGTACAGTGTTTTATTTACCGATATGTATTCCTGTTCTCCCATAATTACGACTCCCCCTTAATAAGAATATGCCATTTGTAATAAAAGATTAGTAACGGAATATATTTGCTATGTTTTTATTAAAAACAACTAAACCATGTGTAATCTGATTATCTCATGACAGTATAACTTTGTGTCGTTAATGGTTAGTATTTAGAAAATTGTAATTAATCTGAAACTTCAATTAATTGAGAATGTTTGAATGAATTTCAAAAAAATTAAAAAAATTACAATTTTTTGTGAAAAACAGTGTTTAAAATAAATTTTTAAAAACAATAGTTTTAAAAAAAAAGCACAAAATAACCCCTTTTGAAATTTTTTTCTTTTGTTATTTACAGGACAAAACATGGGAAGAAACCCGTAAAAAAGGAAAAAACCCTTTTAAAAATAGAAAGGAAAAAGGAAAAAAAAACCACCCCCCAAAACTAGTTGGGCTGCTCCATAAATAACAAAAATATTTTTAATAAACATTTGGATTTTTTTATCCCTTTTAAATTTTGTTTAATTTAAAAAAAATTTTTTTTTAAATCAAAATTTTTTAAAACAATACTAACATTTTTAAAAAAAATATTGTCTTTTGTTGTGCTAGTTTTATATTTTCTTTGACCTTTGCCCTACCGGGGGCTTTTAAATGGCTAAAAAAAGTCTAGTTTTTTAACCCTTTTTAAAGGGCTTATTCCCGAACGGTTGAAAATTTTAAAACTTGGGATAAAAAAAGGAAAAATACAACTTTTTCAACCAACCCTTTTTCGGATTATTTATTTTAGTTCCATTTTCCCTGAATTAAAAGGGCCTTCAGGGCCCTGTTTGAATGGGGTCGGTTCCTTTGCCAATCCCCAAACCAAATTTTAACCAGCATTTGAAATAAAAGGTCAAAAATAAACCGGGTAAAAAGGGTCAAGACAAACAATGTTTGAATAAAACTACTAAAAATTTTAAAAAAAATTTCCAAAAAAGTTAAAAACCAAGTGGGAAAAAGTCATAAGTAAAGAAGAAAAAAAGTAAAACAAATTTGGGAAGTTTTAAAGCCCAGAAATCCAAAAAGCCCCACAAAGTGGGCCCCATTGCTCCCCAAAGGGTCTTTTTCCCAATTTTCGTTTTAAAACGCCCTTTAAAGGCTTTACAAATGGCTTTCAATCCGGAAATTTTCCTTGAAGGACCTTAAACCCAGGGGGAAATTAATTTTACCTTATTCGCCCCCCGGGGGTTTTTAAAGAAGGCCAAAATTGCTTCAAATAAAGCCCCACCCCTTTTTTTTCCAATTTGAAAAGGGTTTTTAAGCCCCGGGAAAAAATTTTTCTTAAAAGAAAAAAATCATTTGACCACAATCGACTTTTTAAATGTTTATGCATTTTTCCCCGGGTCTAAAAATTTCACTTAAAAGGAAAGACTGTAATATTCACTTTTTAAAAAAACCCATTTGTAGTGATTTTCCCCCCAGTAAAGGGGAATTTTAAAATTTACGAGAAATAAAACCAGAATTGAACATGTAGCTGGATTTTTACATATTGTATAATTTTTGTAAGCCCTTTGACTCCTAATAAGCCCCACCTTTCACAATTTTCAAAACCCGCCCTGGGCGTTTACTGGGGAAGAAAAAGGGTTTAGTACTGGCTAGATACCCCTGGCATTTTTTGTATTTGGGGGCTTTTGATTCTACAAAGATAAAACGTGGGGCATTTAAATTTTTATTTTAATAGCCAGATTCAAATTTAAAACTAAAAAGTTTAAGAATGGGCCCTTTAGAAAAGTCTGCACCCCGGCCACAGAAAAACCACACCCTATTTTTTCTTGATTTGAAACGTTAACGGTTACAAACAGACCTTTTTTGACCCCCTTTGATGTATGTAAACGAAAAATTTTACTTTTGATTTTTTCGTGACATTTTTCGTTTGTTAAAATTTGACTGTCAAACTTTAAGAATAAAAAAATTTTCCCACTTACGTTGTGAACTATAAAATATATTATACAAAAAGTTTAAAACATCATAAACGATCATCCCCAATTTTATTTAACATCATCGCTCATGATTATAATCATTTTTTCTCGAAAATCAATTTCCCTGCTTATCTTTAAAAAAAATAATTATTTAAATTTTTTTAAAGTCGACCTTCTTTCATGGGGCAGGCATCATGCCCAATCATCATTGCAGTCAACATCCCTTATAATAAATTTCTTTGAGATGTAGATGATGATAATAATGATGGATCGTTTATTTGTTCTCTCACAAAAAAACCCTTTATGGTTTTAAAAAAAAGGACTTCAGTCTTCATACGAGTTTGCCATTTAAACTTTCCCAAACTCCAGGAACAAACCCCTTCAACCGGCACTCTCTTTGGAGGTGGGGGGCTTTAAAAGATAAGCCAATTCGCTAAATTTTCCCGTCAAACTTTCTTTTTGGAACTAAATACTTTGTCTTTAAAACGGGGTTAATCACGTTTTGTAAACCCACAACCATAATCAAGCGGGGCCAAACGTTTCAGGAAAAAAAATACAAATGTCAGGTTTTCCTAATTTTCCCGCCCGGAAAATTGGGGGCAAATTTTCATGTACTTTCCACTGTTGAGAAACTACCCGGGTTTTTTATTGGGTTTCTTTAAAAAAAAAATTTAAAATTTTCCAAACAATGTATCGGTCGAGTTCTTTTAAAAACGACCAAAAAATTCGCGAAAATCCTTAAAAGAAAAAACCCCACCACTGTTTTCCCTTGTTGAGGGTACCATCTTCAATGCGCGGGGTTAGAAGTCTTTTTTCCAACAAAAAACCCCTCCCGACTACCAGAAAAAGTGGTGGGTTTGGGCTTCATTCCAAAAAACGCGAGAAGAAAAAACAACACTGTTTTTTTTCCCCGGGGAAATTTCGCAAACGAAAGGTTTGGGCGAAAGTGTTTTTTTCCCAAATGCGGGCCTTTTCAATGCACCCAAAATTTTTAATAAAATAATTCCCCAACATTCCAATTTTGGTTCGTTTTTGGGGGCTTGTTCAGAAATTTCTAACCAGATAATTTTCCTGCTAAAACCATTTTAACCCTCCTTTGTATACAAAACCCAAATGGTTTTCAACTTATCAAAACCATTTAAATCCCAAAATTTTTGGCTTTTTTTGCAAAATTAGAAAGTCTTTTAAGTGGGATTTTGCTTTTCTCTTTTTCCAAAACACCTTTTTGGATCTATTCCCTTCATTATGTCCAAAAACATTTTTAATGGATTACATCCATATTATTTTCCCCAAATTTTTTTAAAAGGCCGGGGGCCCCCCCCCAATTTTTGGGGTTTCCCCGTTTTTAAACCGACAAGACTGCCCACTAAAATTTGCTTTTCCCGTCCCCAATTTAAACACAACAACGTTTTTCAACTGCGATTGCAAATGTACACCTCGACGTTTCAGGTTCAACTTCTTCAAGATCTTTTTCAGCTGACGCAGTGACAACAAAATACCATGCTTTAAGTAGCAAAATTCCAAGAATTTCACTGTATTTACAACCTTCTTTGAAATATTCTTCAATGAGTGATGCTTTATCAACATTCGGAGACGACAAAGGCAGGTAAGCTGGGACCACACCAGCTGTTATCTTCAACAGAGTGCACAGAAAACAACACGCAAACACGAATTTCATATTTTGGCACAACACAGCCATCACCGCTCATTACTCACGTTGCTCTCTTAAAGTGTTGTTAAATTAATTAATTTCACAACTAAGAAGTAGTAAGTCTTGAGTTAAAAGTCAAAACTCCCAAGTCAAAAGTCATAACTCTCAAGTCAAAAGTCATTAAGCCAGAAGTCAAAAGGGCCCTCCAGTGCTTCCATAGGTTTATGCTTCCATAAATCTTCCTGGTAGCCCATTCTTCGTTCGTTAGTGGTAAAGGAGACGACAATACTGTCAAGGCATCAACCTCCTGACTGATGACAACAAAAACGGCATTCAGTAGCGCCAAACCTCCAGAGTAAGTTTCGACAGGTCAACCAATCACCTCTGGTACTTTAGATGACTTAACCTTGACCTGCCGTGGCTGCCTTCTCCGCGACGTGCATGCCTTCTGGAGGGATTTGGAGAAGTTTCAACAAAAAACTTCCAAAACACGCTATTTATAACACCATTTCATAGCACCTGACGCTTCGATGTTTTTCATCTATTTGCGGGAAATGGTCGACAAGGAAACCCTACCATAAAATTTAACCGCACCACACTGTGAACAACAGATCCCCTTTCCGCCAGTATATAAATTTCAAGCTAGTAGGGATAAAAATAATGCTACATTGTAGAAAAATCTATCGATTAACTACCATAAGGTTTGGTTGAGTGTTGGCGGTTAAAAAAAGAAGGATATAACTTCCTGATCCCAATTTTCACTTAGGTTGATTTCAATTTGAAAAGCTTTGCAGATAATGTACGTAGAATTTTTTTCAAGAAATATTTAGCTTTAATATTATCCGAAGCCGTCAAGTTCAGCGGGACGAGTAATGAAATGGGAATTAATTTTCCAAACCGTGATTTTATTCGAGATTTGCTTCGGGAGAAGACAACTTTCTGTCCGTAGAGCATGAATATTAATACTCATCATTAGACAGTGGTGTCTTATTGATCTTAATTATGGTACATGTAAATAAGTATATTTTTTATGTTCAATAAAAATGTTACATAACTTGCAGTTGTTATTATCATTCAATGATATTAAAATGACATAAAGTATTTATGATGAACAGTCCTAGAATATTTTGATAAGGAACCGTCAGTTGTAAAATGGTATTATGATCTTATATTGAACAGTCGTCATACTTGCTGGTATGTCATTTATAAATGGCAGTTTAGGTTTTTCAAAATTTGCATGATTAACAGTCCGAATGTAGACCTTAATGAAATGTTCTGGAATATTAACAAAATGAATAGTCAACCATATAAACCATACATATGAATGGTTGAACACAACAGTAAGGATATATGGCGCAATGTGCATATCTTCTTATTTTTGTAATAATTAAAATAACAGCACATTTTAAGCAAAAAGAAAAGAAACTATAAGTCTGAAACATTCTGTCATAGCCTCCCCATCAGTACATTCAGTGCTTTGATTACTAAGTGTGAACATACCTTAAGAGGGGGTCTTCGCTAATAGCGATAACATAATAAGGGACAATACACAAGTGTGGTGTTGATCATACGTTACACAAATTGTTTATATCCGTTGCTATTAATAATCACGATACTACATTTATGACCATAAAAAATAACAAAAATAATATATATATGTATTTTATTATTTCCAAAATGAAAAAGATCTATTAATTTTGACTACCATTTTGAATGTTCCAAAGAAAATACCACATGAAGGGACAATACACAAGTGTGGTGTTGATCATACGTTACACAAATTGTTTATATCCGTTGCTATTAATAATCACGATACTACATTTATGACCATAAAAAATAACAAAAATAATATTATATATGTATTTTATTATTTCCAAAATGAAAAAGATCTATTAATTTTGACTACCATTTTGAATGTTCCAAAGAAAATACCACATGAACTTGAAATTCTATCAAATCACCAATATTAATGATAATATCCAAAAAATAAAACCCTATATAGCAAAAATAAACTTATACCATATGCATTGGGGAGTATATTTTGAATATCATTGACCCGTATATTTTGGATATTATCGTTAATATTGATAAAATTTCAAGTTCCTATGGAGAAAAAACAAGTAATATTCTAATCTCTAGCATGCCCACCAAAGTTCATAATGAACAATGTTTTTCGTCCGCTCATTCTTAAGTGATATACAATTCTGGTAAAAACCAATTAACCATTTAAAGGTAATAAGAATATCTTGTCATCATATGTCTACTAGTTTATCTTCACTTTCTGCATTTCTTGCTTGGACGCCCTTTGATGCTTTGCATCAATGCTTTTTTTTTGTTTTATTTGGAAGGGACATTGCCCATGGACAGTAGATAGCCTATAAGGTAAAATCCTTGTCTGATGAAGAATTTAGAAGGGATAAGCCATGATTTATAAAACCCAGAAAGATCATTGCACCTGATCAGTAGATGACATCTAATAATTTCGAGGTCATTGGGTCAAATCAGGATCACAGTGACGCTAAATGTAAAATTATTGACCAGTCAGTAAGTTGTACAAGTAAAATGGTTTCCTGCGGGGAACATTTTTAATCATATAAAGATATTTCATTGAACTATTTTCAACATTGTTTGTGTGTGGGGGGGGGGATAAATATACGCTTGTATCCAATAATCGATCAATATAGAAGAACTGGTGACCGTTGAAGACCGGAGAAGTTCGAACATAAAACAATTATTTCTTTTGAAGAAAATGATTAAATATGCCTACCATTTTATGAATCATTCCGAATAAAGATTACACACAAGTTATATATCTCTATTTATTATGGCAGATGCCACTACGAATATTTTAATTTTGTAGATTTTCGATATAAACAATTTATGGTTTGTAAAATTTGAGATAGATTTTAAAGAAACATTGATAATTTTCAAACACATCATTCAAGTTTTTCCACCTTAAACGGTAAAATAATTATAGAAAATTAGAAATATCACGTAATAGTTTTTTGTTCTTAATTAGGTGTAATTCGAACTAATTCCCTAGAGGTGAATCCGTAACGTACCGGCAAACGGTATTTAGCTAGGTTTTCGAAAATGTCAATTAACCAATCATGTACGGTTTACAGATCACATGCTCCTCCATGTACCGAAAACAGGTCACGTGCTCCTCCATGCGTCAAATGTTAAACGCGTACCAATACTCTGCGGTCTCCAGACCGCAGGGAATAAATGGCACTTTTACAAGCTGGTGAAGTAGGGGCATATTTGTACTAAAGCACATGTCTAGTGAATTAGTGAAATTCATATAAATTGAGTTATCTGATTAGTTATTTATCTCGTGGCCACGACTAAGCTATTTCGTGGCCACGACTTAGCTATCTCGTGGCCACGACTTAGTAACTCGTGGCCACGACTTAGTAACTCGTGGCCACGACATAGTATCTCGTGGCCACGACTTAGCTATCTCGTGACCACGACTTAGTACTGAATAAAAAGATAATATTCTAATGATGCCAATAGAAAAATATACCGTTAACAGTAAAATAGCCTCAGATTGTGACAGTGTGACTGTACTTTCCTCCATTAGTTAGATTACACATGCTTTAATAGGTTATGACATTGCACAGACACACACAACCAGACTGAAAACCCATATTGTTTGAAATATGAATACAGTACTATTTTCACAATTTAATTTATGCATATAGATCTTCTGGGTATATTCCATTCACTTGTAATCGTGTAGTAAATGACAAACCCCTATATCACTGAAGTGTCCCCACCACATAAACTTCTGTTTAACAAAATATCAAAATAATTAATTGCTTCGCGGTTTACAGCTAAAAATTAATTCGGATTCAAGAACTCCTTTCGATTTCTATATTGGTTTCCCCTTCGATGATTTGCAGCATGTTATTTTAATGAATGAGAACCTGAAAGCAGTTCTGCTTTACATGAATTCGAAAGCTATAAATAGCTGTAAATAGTTAAATGTTCTGATTTTTGACACTTAGGCTATTACAAATTTGTTATTTCCCTTTTTTAGTAGTACATGAAATTATAATTTGTTACATTTTGAATTACATTTACACACAGCATATCGCAATAAAGATTGTGTAATAAAAAGAATTCAACACGGTGAATTTTGCTATAATTTTCCGAGCGTGTAGTGAGAAAGTGAAGGAAAATATTTATGGAAACGCTTAGTGCCGGGTATTTAGCTGCGAGAGAAAATAGAATAACTGATGGCTGTTAATAAATAAATTTTTATACGTGTAAAAATTTTTGAATTAAATGTCTGCTAGATTTTATAATATAATTAAGACTACCAGTGAATCATGACTTACGTACAAATCGTTGCTACTTCCAGTTGATCATATATTTTTGAAACGTAAATTTGATTCATTTCCTTTGTCTCTGTTCCTACTAACTGATATAAAAATTATACAATTCAAAATTGTTACATATGATAACGTGGAAGTTTATGTAGTACCGAGATACACATAACATGATGACATTGCGACTGAACCAGCCTTTTCATTCTTTTCTTCTGACATTCTTTGCAAAATTTATGTTTTTATAATTTCCACTTAGGTGGCCTTTTAATTATATTTTTCAATATTCTGAATTGTCTTTCAGTCCTCGAGGTAATTATATCCATTCGTTGCAGTTTTATCAGAGATTGATACCAACTTTTGCAGACAGTTTTACCCTGATGTGTTGTATATGTATATAATTGAAGATATTCATCGAAATGCATGCATCTGACAGGACTTTTAAAAAAACATTTTTACGGAACATGTCTAAATACTATTGTTGTTGATGGTTTTCACACATTTTTATTCCTGTCAGTATGATATTTATCGAAAAAAACGTGAAAATTTCCTTGAGAAAAATATTTGACGTCACCAAAATCATTACGTTTTACTCACCCTTTATTTTATATTCAAATAGTAATAGCAAAAAATCTTACGCGTTGATCCTATATTTTTATTGCATAAAGATTTTCTTTCATGACTTCACTACATGTTAAAAAAATTATAGCAAAATTCATCGTGTTGATTTTTTATTATTTCACAATCTTTATTGCGATATCGCGCGATATTTGCATCAAATATGGACGTCAGAACGTGAGGGAAAATAACGTAGAATCGCAGAGTATTAAGCAAATGTTCAAGAAAGACATCGTTACAAAGACATACATTTACTGAACATTACAAAATTAAAATAAATGAAATCGGATGAAAATTGATAAGAACAGACCGGTTTATTGATAAAAAAAGACGCAATTTCGCCGCCACCGATTGAGGGCGCTTTGACGTCATAGTAACGCTGTTTATTTATAAAATAATACTGCAGAAGTAAAGCTCACATATTTATACGTTTGCATACCAAAAATCATCAAGATCTGAGATGTTGTCATATTTCGGTCGGAAAGTAGCGAACTACCTTAAATAAACGCATTTTAAAAAAAAATGGTATTGCATACCACTTTGTGCTTCAAAAATTAACTCTTTAAGGGCATGACTGGTGACATGTCCGGGGTCCGTACTCGACAGCGAAAGCTGCATTTTGTGGCTTTACGAGCGGATGCCTCATTAAGCATAGGCTATTGATAGATAGATAGCATCATTGATAACAACAGAAACTTTGATCTGCAGTTTGAACATGAAGTGTAATGTTTTTTTATGAATGGTTTTAAAGCAATTCAACAAAAAAGTATATTGATCTCCCAATAAATCAATTAACGATAGTTTTTTATATATCACCAATGTCAAGTAGCTTTTATATCTTTGACTCGCACGAACATGATGTTAGTGAATTTCCTCATACCTGTCTAAAATTCAGGTAACAGTCTTCTAATATATTGATAAATACTGTATCACCATGTAA
Organism: Ruditapes philippinarum; assembly: GCF_026571515.1. NCBI lineage: Eukaryota > Metazoa > Mollusca > Bivalvia > Venerida > Veneridae > Ruditapes > Ruditapes philippinarum. The sequence continues at coordinate 18,561 of NW_026854801.1, read as the reverse complement.
CGCGTGTATAACAAACAAAAAATTCCTGAATTTGGTCTTTTTGAAATTCATCCCAGAGTGTGTTCTACTTTCAGTATTGAAAGAAACATTTTTTTTTAATTTGACATGAAAAAAATGCATGTAATATGACTATATTATAATATTAGTCCCTTTTGTTACTATTTGTATATTTGTTACAATTATAATAAACAATGGTTTACAAAACATTCGGAAAAAATCTGCAATAGTACTTAATCTGAATATAACATGACCTGTGCGTAGGAATAATTTGGTAAGGTATCTGTAATGAGCACATTTTTTTTTTGCGCTGAGCTTCTCAATTGCTGCATTGCAGCAACATTTTTACTTGTATTAACAGTGTTTAAACAAAGTCATCAAATGTTTTTACTTTGCTTGCATCATTTGATTATATATGCAAATAAGTGTTTTCCAAAGACATTAAAAGCTTGAATAATATCATTATATCTGAAAGTTACATAAAATGTCATGTCAATGCCGATAATTCAGTTATTGGGCCGTTTTGACTTGATACCTTTGATTTCAACTGACCAAAATGCGTGCAGTATCCCAATATTAGATTAGTTCAAATCATCTGTTATGTCAGCGTTTCTAAACATACAAAATGCAATTTGAAACACGGAGGAACAATTAATATGAATGTTTTGCATTAAGGGGACGCCAAATTTATTATTATGAATAAACTATTCATTATGAAAAACACAATTTCTTAATTCCTCTTTTTTGTCCGACGTGCTTTTTGATCAAGAGATGGAAGAGCTTCTAAAAACAGAAGACGCTCAATCGAACACTTTGGAAGAGCTCTTCTTGTTCCGGTAGTTCTTCCGTGTGGCCACCATTTTGATTAGTATTTAAGATTGGAAATAAATATTTTTTCTTTCATTATAGTAGCGGGTGTGGGTTTTATCGAACTCTTAAGGTGAAATAAGTAGCATTCGGTAATACACGCAGTACTCACGGATTTAAATTGACATTTGACAAATGTGAGATTTCTTTTACAATTACATGCAAGAAACACCTATCTACACACACTATATATAGAGATATGAAATTTTATATATTAGACCTGACTGCTTCTATTACCGACCATATGTGTGTAATACCGAACACACACGCGTGTATTTCCGAACACTGCCAACTTTAAAAAAGGTTAATCTTCACCTAAAATAAAGATAGATTTATAACAATATCATTTCATTATCGATGCAAGCAATATATTTTTCACAGGTATTCACTTTGGAACCATGTATCACGTGTTCAAATGTGTAAATATTAAATGATTTAAAGACCAATTGATTTTTATTCAATAGCAGCTGACCATGTGATCTTAACAATATGTGGAAAGGAATTCCATCATCTATATTCATGTACTTGTCATATACTCAGGTAAAGTGAAATCTACGTAAATCTGTAACCTTTAACTCCTCCTCAAGGAGATGTGTGAAGTTGGCGGCCTGGCGGCCTGGCAGCCTGGCAGCCTGGCGGCGTGAAGTTGGCGGCCTGGCGGCCTAGCGGTGTGAAGTTGGCGGCCCAGCGGCCTGGCGGCCTAGCGGCGTGAAGTTGGCGGCCAGCGGCCTGGCGGCCAAAAATTTAATGTTCTAGAAATGTTTTTTTAACAATAAAACAGCATTTAATGAAGTTTTAAAGATAATTATTGTTATTTAAACGATATATCTAAAGAAAAAATCACTTTCAGAGATTTTTTTAATTTTGTCATTTTTGTGAAGTTGGCGGCCCAGCGGCCTGGCGGCCTAGCAGCCAACAATTTTAATGTTGTAAAATGTTTTTTTTACAATAAAACGGCATTTAATGAAGTTTTAAAGATAATTATTGTTATTTTAAACGATATATCTAAAGAAAAATCACTTTCAGAGATTTTTTTTAATTTTGTCATTTTTGTGAAGTTGGCGGCCCAGCGGCCTGGCGGCCTAGCAGCCAAAAATTTTAATGTTGTAAAAATGTTTTTTTAACAATAAAACGGCATTTAATGAAGTTTTAAAGATAATTATTGTTATTTAAACGATATATCTAAAGAAAAAATCACTTTTCAGAGATTTTTTTAATTTTGTCATTTTTGTGAAAGTTGGCGGCCCAGCGGCCTGGCGGCCTAGCAGCCAAAAAATTTTAATGTTGTAAAAATGTTTTTTTTAACAATAAAACGGCATTTAATGAAGTTTTAAAGATAATTATTGTTATTTAAACGATATATCTAAAGAAAAAAAATCACTTTCAGAGATTTTTTTAATTTTGTCATTTTTGTGAAGTTGGCGGCCCAGCGGCCTGGCGGCCTAGCAGCCAAAAATTTTAATGTTGTAAAAATGTTTTTTTAACAATTTAAAACGGCATTTAATGAAGTTTTAAAGATAATTATTGTTATTTAAACGATATATCTAAAGAAAAAAATCACTTTCAGAGATTTTTTTTAATTTTGTCATTTTTGTGAAGTTGGCGGCCCAGCGGCCTGGCGGCCTAGCAGCCAAAAATTTTAATGTTGTAAAAATGTTTTTTTTTAACAATTAAAACGGCATTTAATGAAGTTTTAAAGATAATTATTGTTTATTTAAACGATATATCTAAAGAAAAAATCACTTTCAGAGATTTTTTTTAATTTTGTCATTTTTTGTGAAGTTGGCGGCCCAGCGGCCTGGCGGCCTAGCAGCCAAAAATTTTAATGTTGTAAAAATGTTTTTTTTAACAATAAAACGGCATTTAATGAAGTTTTAAAAGATAATTATTGTTATTTAAACGATATATCTAAAGAAAAAATCACTTTCAGAGATTTTTTTAATTTTGTCATTTTTGTGAAGTTGGCGGCCCAGCGGCCTGGCGGCCTAGCAGCCAAAAATTTTAATGTTGTAAAAATGTTTTTTTAACAATAAAACGGCATTTAATGAAGTTTTAAAGATAATTATTGTTATTTAAACTTTTTTATTTTGTCATTTTTGCGAAGTTGGCGGCCCAGCGGCGCAGCGGCCAAAAATTTTAGTTTTGTAGAAATGTTATTTTAACAATAAAACGGCATTTAATGAAGTTTTAAAGATATTTATTATTATTTAAACGATATATCTTAAGAAAAATCACTTTCAGAGAACTTTTTTATTTTGTCATTTTTGTGAAGTTGGCGGCCCAGCGGCCTGGCGGCCAAAAATTTTAATGTTGTAGAAATGATTTTTTAACAATAAAACACATACGCGTTATTTCATACTTGTTCGTGTTTTTGATAATATCGATCAGCCGAACAGGACATAAGAATGGCAGACTGGATCGCAGGCTAATATATGGTGTACAATTTCTGTAACAAATTTGAATTGTCCTTTATGAAGTTTTTAAAACATTTTTTCTGGTCCCATCCAATTTATTATCCCCGTTCAATCCATGAGTATAAGTCATCCTTTACTGACTTTACAAAATAACTTTTTGCTTACACATTTATTAACAATAACTCATGATTACAGATGGGGTTATGGTCATACACTAAATGATTACCTCCTTGTTATTGGATGAAACTTTGAAAAGTTGAATGGTTGGGATTTCTGATTGCTAGCACAAGTTATTCGGGTGAAAAATGTATTGAATGTTTCCATGTTGTCATTTTAACGCTATTTTTTGTTAGTTCAAAACGTTAAACTTGTAATTTTTAAACATTGATTTGTTTTAACATTTGTATATGTTGTATGTGCTTGTAAAAGTATGTAGTTGTTTACATTATTATCATGAATCACATGTTTGTCAATATAACGTTTTGCTATTGCTGTACTTTAACACTTCATTCTTATGGTGTTGTATATACGGATATTCCCAGAATAAGTATACAGTACCTTTGCTTTGTAAGGTTTTGCTCCCATTTTCCATCTGCATCGCATAATTGTTATACCTCAACACCGCATAAATTATGGTAAAAAAATACATTTTGTTACAATGGTGCCAATATTTGAAATAGAATCTTATTTTATAACGGTCATATTATTCTTTAAAATCTTTTGAAAATAAAAATAAAAACATAACTTGTACACGAAATAAATATCTTTATAACCATATCATTATGTTATAATACTAAATTATGCATGTATATAATAAATAAAGTATTGTTATGGCGAGTGGTTAGCGCGTCAAAATAGTCAACTATGTATCGCTCACCGTGTGGGCACAAACCAAGACAGGGGCAAGCCGTTATTTCTTGAGCAAGAAACTAAACACTAAATGAACAAAGGCTACCAGGTCACGAAACAACGGAACTACTATGGCGAGAGGTCGAAAGTACGATGACGATGATACGATATTATGCCGAGTTTTCAACATCGTGGTTTCATTTGTTTTTGTTGTTGTTTTTTTCTATTTTTTTTCTTCTTTATTTTTTCGACTTTTAACCATCATAAATTCGTTTTAACGCTGTTTCGCGTTATATGTGTGTCGTGATGGCTGTAATGGGACATCGTGGAGATCCCTCAAGAGCAATATTCCAAAGCAAATATATATAGTTGACACTTGCAGTCTCTATTTTCTTTGGAGTCTATTATTGAGAGATAATAAATTATATTATACCTCATTTGCATACGGTCTTCTATATTCAATATGACGTCATCCGGTCCAAAAACCGCATACAGACCGGGGGCGGTCCATAATTCTTACAAGTAAAATGGTTTCCTGTGGGGAACATTTTAAATGATATAAGATATTTCATTTAACTATTTTCAAAATTGTTTGGGGGACAACATATAGTCGATCAATATAGAAGAAGGTCATTGGAAACTGGTGACCGTTGATGACCGGAGAAGGTCGAACATAAAACAATTATTTCTTTTTAAGAAAATGATTCAATAGGCCTACCATTTTATGAATAATTCCGAACAAAAAAATAAGTAAACACACAAGTTTACGCAGAAAATATCTCTATTTATTATGGCATATGCCACTACGATCGAATATTTCAATTAGTATGTATCTCAAATTTTACAGACAATAAATTGTTTATATTAAAGAAACATTGATAATTTTCAAACACATCATTCAAGTTTTTCAACCTTAAACGGTAAAATATTTAAACAAAAATTACAAATATCACGTAACAGTTATTTTGTTCTAATTAGATGTAATTCTGCCTAATTCCCCAGAGGTAAATCCGTCACGAACCGGCAAACGGTATTCAGCCAGGTTTTCGAAAGTTCAATTAACCAATCATGTAAGGTTTACATATCCCGTGCTCCTCCATGTACCGAAAACAGGTAACGTGCTCCTCCATGCCTCAAAAGTTAAACGCGTACCAATACCCTGCGGTCTCCAGACCGCAGGTTAAACGTAGCTTTCACGACGTGCGAATTTCACGACGACACAAACAGACGATAACTGTCAAAATGGATAGGCGATTTGTCTCTTTATCAGAGACATAAATGTACTACATGTTGATCAAAAGTCCTGATTTTTTTTAATTTAGTTATAAATTTTATTTATACTGTTTGTGAAATTCTTAAAGTCCGGGTTATTTTGCCTAGTAACATTAAATTAATATTGAATTTCATTAACAAAAATGGAATCACAACTCCTAAATCATCGGTAATCGGAATATTAAAAGAAGAGCATACACAAAATCCGTTTAGGGTTTGAGATATTTCACACACTGAACAAGTAAAATTATTATTTGAAAGCAAATAATAGTAAAAATGACAGCACAAAACAAGGGGATGAAAGGATTTAGATTCGGTATAATAGAACAAATAAAACATGGCCTTTCGTGGAAAATGCAAGTTTAGGGACTAGTTGGTCAGACTTCGGAAGGTATATGGACCTCAGCTGCGCTTCGGGCCAGACCAACCAGTCCGTAAGCTTGCATTTTCCTCGAAAGGCCATTTTTTATTTCTTAAATAAACCCCATATATCATTTCCGATATAGGGCCTTTTCTGTTCTAATATGTTTGAAACCGGTTGTACCGTCCACAAAACTGGATCCCGCGATAACGCAAAAAGTACTGAAAATATTTTTATGAAACTTGATATATGGATAGATGGCAGTATGGAGATTATGCACGTCTTTTTCTTTTCTTCCTATGTTGAAAATTCTGGTTGCTATGGCAACAAATAGTCTGAAAATATGGCAAATTTAATATAAGTCAGATATATATCTGTGATAACGTTTGTGCAGATGAGCTACGCAATTCGCTGGTCAGTGATTTCCAGCAAATATTACGAAAATTTTCAAACAACATTTTTTAATTATAATTATTTAGTAACATAATGGTCAAGTCTACTATAACGGTGTAAAACAGATATCATATTGTATTTATCATCTTTCAACTATATAAATAAAAAAACTACTAATTTGCCAACTGTCAACTTAACGCAGTAGGTAAGACTGTTAGTTAAATTTCTATTTGAATATCAATGCAAGGCATGTTCGATTCGCAAAAAATTATTTCTGTATGAAGAATATTTTTATTGTGTTGTGTTATTTTTTTTTATTTACTTCTCATTTCACTTTTTTCTTTTGTTTTCAATGTACACAAGATAAAAAATATTATAATCTGTGTATTAAAATTATTAGATATTGTAACAAAACTATCTTGATATCCCAATTCATTTGCATATATCATAAAATTGATAAAATAAGGAAAGAAAAATGTTAGACAATTTCTTAGGCTCGAACTCGTGGTAAAAATTTAAGTCGTATCGTATACCAACAACTTTACCAAATTTGCCATAAAGTTGTTTTAAATGGTACTTCTTATCTTGTATTATATTCTCTTCTTCAAAAAAAGCTGTTTTACCTATTATCCCGAGATGATAATTTGGTTCTAACGGTACTTGGGAAAGTCCATTAAAGGGTAAGTCTGCATATTATCGGAGATTGAAAGTGTCAACGACTATTATAGTATAATTTCTAATAAAAATGTGTACCATCGTAGTGGTTAAATTGGTAAATCAGGGTCACTGTAACTTCTTATGAAATGCACTCACAGGTTCGAAACCGATGCTCATACATGACATAGTGATGATGTTATTTTTTTTTCTTTTTCTTTTGTCTGTCTTTTGTATGATCGTTTGAAAATATTTTGTTCTTCCCAATTTCTTTTTCTATTTTTTTTGTTATTTGTTTCTTGTTCCCCTCGTTTTAAAGCAAACTGCTACATGTCAAGTGATTAATTAATTAATTAAATTTAGCATTTTAAAAATCAAACTATTTTAAACGCACTACGATTACGAAATATTTATAACTTGAATATATGGATCAATATATAACATACTTAACTTCATTATATTGTTACATTTATGATGATGTCTAACTGTACACAAGTGCATATCAACCCGTGTCCAAAAAAACAACAACATTGAGGCATCAATGAGGGAATTCGGTAGTTTCATATAATAACCGGTTTATTTGTTATAAGTCGATATTACTAGTAATACATGTATCATACAAATACTGTACATCTTTTATGAATATTTCAACATTATATCGTTTACCATTTAAGTAGTAATTTTATATGATACCAGATCTTCAATATATGGATCCAAGTAAGTCATGTATGGAACCAGATGCTATTATATGAAACCGAATTATCAATATATTAAATCAATTTTACAATATATGAAACCAGTTTATCAATATATGTAACCGAAGTAGCAATATAAAAGTTGATTTTCACATTATATGATACCAGTTCTTCAATATATGATACCAAAGTAGCAATATATTGAACCAAAATGTCATTATACTGACGGGACTTTTTTTACAGGCTGTATTCTATCCTTGCACCGGTATTACAGTCCTTGTTTAAAGAACATCGTGCTTCACTGACTGCATACTGACTGCATACTATAAGGAAATATTTGAAATTAACGTCACATTCACTTAAAATGGGCTGGGCAGGCAAAACTTATCGTTATATATGTAGGAGTTGTATGTCATAATTTAAGCTATTGAGTCGTACTGACCATTAACAAAAACATATTTAAAAAAATAAGTTCATCTCGACCTTTACCTTTGATCAAAAATAGGCAGTGCCAGAAGGACACATCAAGGTTAATCTACTGACAAAGTTAAAAAATAACTTGTCAAATAATAATTGATTTCATGAAAAAGTTTATGTATTGTAATAACAGAACCCAGTGACCTCGGTCTTTGACTTGTTGACTTGAAAATAGGCTATTTTGGTTCCATATAATGACAATTGCTATCATAGAATGTAACATCAACTTATATACTAGCTGCTACTTTGGTTCGATACATTAATAAAATGGTTCCATATGTTGTAAAAATGACTTAATATAATGATAATTCGGTTTCATATAAGGGCATATTGAATATCTGGTATCATATAATGTGACAATCAACCTATATATTGATACTTCGGCTCCATACATTGATAAAATGGTTTCATATATTGTAAAAATGAATTAATATATTGATAATTCGGTTTCATATAAGGACACCTCGTTCCATATATTGTTACTTTGGTTCCATATATTGAATAATTTGTATCATATATTTGTAATAACCAACTCATATATTGATACTTTGGTTCCATACATTGATAAAATGGTTTCATATATTGTAAAAATGAATAAATATATTGATAATTTGGTTTCATATAAGAACACCTTGTTCCATACGTTGTTACTTTGGTTCCACATATTGAATTATTGGAATCATATATTGTAATAACCAACTCATATATTGCTACTTTGGTTCCATACATTGATAAAATGGTTTCATATATTGTAAAAATGATTTAATATATTGATAATTTGGTTTCATAGACAGACACCTGGTTTCATACATTGCTACTTTGGTTCCATATATTGAATAATTTGTATAACCAACTCATATATTGCTACTTTGGTTCCATTCATTTTTTCTTTAGATATATCGTTTAAATAACAATAATTATCTTTAAAACTTCATTAAATGCCGTTTTATTGTTAAAAAAACATTTTTACAACATTAAAATTTTTGGCTGCTAGGCCGCCAGGCCGCTGGGCCGCCAACTTCACAAAAATGACAAAATTAAAAAAAATCTCTGAAAGTGATTTTTTCTTTAGATATATCGTTTAAATAACAATAATTATCTTTAAAACTTCATTAAATGCCGTTTTATTGTTAAAAAAAACATTTTTACAACATTAAAATTTTTGGCTGCTAGGCCGCCAGGCCGCTGGGCCGCCAACTTCACAAAAATGACAAACTTAAAAAAATCTCTGAAAGTGATTTTTTCTTTAGATATATCGTTTAAATAACAATAATTATCTTTAAAACTTCATTAAATGCCGTTTTATTGTTAAAAAAAAACATTTTTACAACATTAAAATTTTTTGGCTGCTAGGCCGCCAGGCCGCTGGGCCGCCAACTTCACAAAAATGACAAACTTAAAAAAATCTCTGAAAGTGATTTTTTTCTTTAGATATATCGTTTAAATAACAATAATTATCTTTAAAACTTCATTAAATGCCGTTTTATTGTTAAAAAAACATTTTTACAACATTAAAATTTTTGGCCGCCAGGCCGCCAGGCCGCTGGGCCGCCAACTGCACACCGCCAGGCCGCCAGGCCGCTGGGCCGCCAACTTCACGCCGCTAGGCCGCCAGGCCGCCAACTTCACGCCGCCAGGCCGCCAGGCCGCCAACTTCACACATCTTCCTCAAGGTACTGTTTGAAATCAGAAAAAAAACACATTTTTTAACCTTTTCTGGAGGAAACAATCATTCTCTCTTGTACCAAGCTGAATGGTTGTTCGAAAGGTCAGTTCAGGGTTGCGGCGAAAGTTACCCTCCAGCCAAGATCTACCGGGTCGTTTTCACGAAAGACCGTACAGCGACCTTCACCATCAAGTTTTAGGTTCAAGTGTGTGCAAGCTTTTGTCTTGTGCGTCCATAACTGATATGTGACATGTGCATGACCCATTTAACAATACGCCATTCCTCAGGCTCAGAACTGTCTTGTGTCCAACTTTATGACCAGTGTATTTCATGGGGACAGTATTGTGAGGGATGGACTTTGGAATCCCATACTTTTTTGATGCTTGGTTTCAACAAATAAAGTTTGAAGGAATTAATTCAGCTACATGGTCAAGCCTTATTGCTGAATAACGCTGCCGTTATAAGCCAATCTGCTTGCTAATTCATAAAAAAAATTAAAAGAAATTACCTATGTCTGTCTGATCATTTTTTCTTTTACAAGAGTTATTTATTTCTTTATTTCTTTATTCATCTTTCTATCTACTTGTTAAGTGATTAATTGAATGAATGAATGAATGAATGAATGAATGAATGAATGAATGAATGAATTAATTAATTAATTAATGATTGATTAATAATTGATTAATTATTTTCATTTGTTTATTTAGCAGAGAATGACCTGTGCATGTGCAAATAGGGTACCGTTTGAGTAGATTTCGCAAAGAGGGTACCGATATGGATATGCACCGTGTTTATGTAGATGAATAAAATTATTTATTTTACTACTATAATTGATATAAATACACGCATGACAAAATTTAACTGCTTGTTATTCCGAACATGCAAATAACTCAGTAAATAAATATCTAAGTGACAAACGGAGTTATTTCCCATAACACAGTACATGTATTGGTTTATCGAAATCACGTGACCATATAACCTTATGACGTCAGGTATCTTAAACTAGAATATTTGTAACAGAGTACGTCTTACTCTAACTTTCAATGAACAAACAACTATGTTGTGCATTGTAGCGAGGATATAATATTACGAGATCGTTATAACAGGAGGAAATATCACAATGAGAAATACATATGTATAAAGCATATCACGATCAAAACTGTTGTACTATGTCCACGACATTTCATGATAAAATGTAAATTAAACAAAACTTAACAGGTTCGAACGCATATTCGTCACAGGAATACTGGCCGCCTGCGTAAAACCCCTTTTTGTCTTTTTTAAATGTAACAGGAACCGTAGAATCCGTGGGCATGCAAGGAGGAAACACAAAAGTGATCCTCCTCAGACTATTCCTCGGAATATTGATCAACGGACCGTGCTCAGACATGCTAACGTACATATCGAAAATATACATATTAATATACTTTCCTTAATCAAAATACAAGTTCTGTTCCACATAATTATACAGACTTGAAAGAAACCTATACATTCAATACATTTTTTCACTAACATTGTAATTTTTTCCCTTATAAAACAGTTTGCTTAATTCTGTCTTTAACATAATCTTATAACATTATAAATATTGATTTTGAATGCTGGTGATCTCGTAAGAGAAATATCGCTAGAACTGATTTTCATACTCTGTCACGGGTATATACCCGTGTATGAAATACACATGTATGCTTGATATACATTCAAGTCTTCAAAACCGGTTTAATGAGAGGAATATTAAGAAGGTTATGGTGTTCGGCAATACACGTATGTTCCGCTGAATGAACGAGTGTGGGTATTACACACTCAAGCATATCGGCTTTTGTGACCGTGCATTATTCTACAAAAATGCACTCAAAATTGATATCTACTTCCTAAACATCACACTAAATGTATATATATATATATATGCCCTAAACGAATGAATTTGAACAAAAATTACTTTTCTGACATTAATTCTTTTCTTTTGGTGTTTGCTTCTTGAAATAATAGCAACCGATAACAAACGAGTGATTAGCTTGCAAATACAATTACACGCCATTTAGTTGTTATGAATGCGGCGAAATATTCAGTGAACTTTGTTTCTTGATAATTGATGATAATTTTAAGAGCTGATTACATATAAATGTCTGGGAAAAGCCTTTTATATCCAGTAAATGTTTAGTTTATATCAAGGCTTTTTAAGTATTTGCAAGTGTTGAAATAGCTTATATTTGCGAGCGCTAAACTTAACACTACACGATTGCAATGTCTTGGTGGCAATGTGCACTTGGAAATCATATCAATAGTTTTGATAATTAACATTCGTGTTCATAAAAAAGTTGCGATTAAATAATTACAATTACATGTTTCATATCAAAAATATCAACCTCTTGTTAAGGCAAAATATTACTCATTAGTATTACCAACTGTTACATTTTGTAAAAAAGTAAATTTTAAACGATACGGCATTATGAGAATGTGTTTCCCTTTAAAATGTCTGCAAAGACATGTGCTAGGGATGAACCGAAATTTGTTTAAAACTCTCATAAACGTCATGTTTTCTTCGATAAATTTATACCATCTATTTTATTACAAGATTTTTTGATGTGAAGGCATCCATGACCATCGCAGGCCGCCGTAAATAACCATGGAAACGCCAGATCAAAAACATGACATACGTTGAAATCTTATTATAGACCAAAGCGCCTGATACAAATGGATCTTGTCTAAAATTTGCATGCGCTTTGTGTAAAACCCGAAAAATGCGGTGCTAAAATTTCACCTCATTTGAACATTGGATTATTGTTTAATCAAGTTTCAGGGGCGTCCGTGGCCGAGTGGTTAAGGTCGTTGACTTCAAACCACTTGTCCCTCACCGCTGTGAGTTCGAGGGACTTTGGATTCTTCCATGTGAGGAAGTTATCCAGCTAGCTTACGGAACGTCGGTGGTTCTACGCAGGTGCCCGTTCGTGCCTGAAATAGTGCACGGAAGAGCAACTGAGATCTTCCTCCACCAGTAGAGCTGGAACGTCGCCATATGACCTATACTATGTCGGTGTGACGTAAGACCAAATCAAACAAACAAACAAACAATCAATCAATCCAGTTCCAACGGTTTCAAAGCTAAAAATATATACATGTATAAAAAAACACTTTAAACATCATCTTCTATAATTGAACTACTTGATTGATGTAGCATTCATTCTTAGGTAGGTTTTTTTAACCAAATTTGCTCATGGTTGTCCCCTTTTAGGAGCCGCTAAAGAAACCTTTAAACATAATCTGCTTCTAAAATAAAATTGTTGGATGATCACCAAATTGTGTCTGTAGTATTCTTAGGCAGTCTTTTATCAAATTTACTCATATTAATTTGATTTGCCCTAGAGCTAAAAATGGAGAGAAAAAACTTTTAACATCTTCTGCTACTGAACTTATTGATGTATGATCACAAAACTTTGTCTGTAGCATCCTATCAAGGTAATCTTTTATAAAAAGGCTCCAGTATGAAAAGGAAATTAGAAAGCGTGAGTTGACATTCTGTATTTGCCAGATGTACAGTAACTATGAACTTTGGCCATTTGTGAAAAGTTCCTTTTTTATTACGGAGAAAAGAAAACACAGTGTCGTGAAACTATATAACAAGAGGGGCAAGTTGAAGTTGAGCTGGATTTGCCTTTCGGCAAGTTCGCTTGAAAAATTATTCTTAACACTGAAAAATAGTTGTTTCTGGTGAGCGATTCATAAGATTCATGACCCTTTTGTTTTATATTTTTTTTTTCTTTTCGCGTAGGCGGTTTTTGACAATGTTTTCAATTTGGCTATGTGCTTGGGCTTGGTTCATATTTTTGTTCTGTGAAATGAAACTTTTCGAAAAATATTAATTTAAGCAGAAAAAGTCAATTTTCTATGATTGCGGTCTATTCTATTTGGTGCATATCTGCCTGTTTCAACTCTCAGTTTATGTGATGATAAACGCAGTCTGTTTATAGCAATTATAAACCTTTTAGGTAACATGTCAATGTAAGATTCAAATTAAAAACTATTTTTAATACAACCATACCATGTTTCACTGCAAAATACCTTACGTTCAAATATTGTTCAAAAACATCAATTAACCTGGGTTGTACCATACATCAATATTCATCTAGCAGAAATTTTACATTATAAACCTAATTATTTTTATTATTCCTTGTTTCAAGTAGACAATCATATAATTTTCTGATCAAAATATTGTCCGGGGATACTGTTTTACACCAAAATTTAATAATTCTAACATATCTATTTAAAAACATTGGAAATCGACCTAACTCTGCAAAAATACTATTTATACATGTTGACATCTTAACATTTAATAATTGCTTACAAAATTTTAGATGAACACGTTCTATTTCTTTCGATTTTCCAAAGCCCCATATTTCACATCCGTAATTTAAGGTGGCGCCAACAAAAGCATCAAACATTTGGCACATAGCAGAGCGTTTTAGAATATGCTGTTTCATTTTATGAATTAAAACATTCAAAGCTTTTAATCCTTAACCAACTAATGTCGTCTGATTTAAAGTAAAAGTGTCTGTATAGTTAAAAACAGTATCTAGATAATTGAACAGTTTTTGAGCTACCTTTGTATGTCCATTTTTCGTTTACATTTAACTGCCTTCGCTTTCTGAATACCACAGCCTTCCTTTTATTACTGTTGACCTCAAGCCCCCACTTATCACAATATTCATGAAGCATATCAAAACTATGCTGTAATTCAACGGGACTTTTACCAAGTAAACCCATATCGTCAGCAAATAATAAAAGAATAATAGTAATATCGTCAAGAATTAAACCACGGACCATCTTGTAAGAACAGTTCATGGTCCTGTATAAAAAGAGAAAATAGTAAAGGCGACTTTATCCCCTCCTGTTTCAAGCCAACTGCACAATCAAAAAGTCTGAGTAAAAGTACAAGCATTTACACATGTTTAAACATGTGAATACATACTTCTTATAATTCTCAAAGCTTTCCCACCTAAGCCTAGCTAATATAATTTAGAAATAGACCATTTAAATACACACTGTCAAAGGCACGCTTCATATCAATAAAGCAAAAAAAAGACAATTTTTTTATGTAAGACTTTTTGAAGGATAGCATTAAAAACAAAAACATATGTATCATTTAAAAGGTTACATAGTATAAAAATATATAGCCATACACTTAACAAATCTTATAAGTGTGCATGCATAAATGGTCTCATAGGTGTATCAATATTTGCCCAATCATGCTGAAATTTTCAATAAATACAGAAAAATGACAGGCTATTATTTTTATTTGTTTTCTTTTTTCATTCCAGATAAATTTTAAGTCGATGTTGCAAAATGATGTTCTTAAACCGTGTGTGCCACTCTGACTGTGCAGTACAGCCTTGGAACGTCGTCGCATCTATGTAACATATACCGTTGGAGATAAATTTGGGGTCAGCGAGGAATGTTTTAAACGCTGCCAGTTACTCTGTTATGAAGATAAGCCTTCTTAAGCCTTGTTATTGCATTGCGGTGAACACCATGCGTTGCGCAATCTCCAAATGATATAAACATGTAATAAATAAAAAAACAAATATGCAATAATGTTCGTCTTTGGTAGGAACTGAATTTAAATGATTTTCAGCTTTTACAATGCAATGGAGTTTAAATAATTATATTAACAAATTATTTTTTTACCAATCTCTGCTTGGTGTACTCCAGCGTAGACCAATCCTATGGCTATGCCACGCAGTTGAATAGATAATTTACCTTTCTGTTATGTTTTTCTGATATGGGGATCTCTGTTGTATTCGAGAATATCATGTGCAATTTTCTTTCACGCATTCACACAATTTGCTCGTGCATTGTGTGAATTTTGTACGTTCACGCGTCGGATAATTAAATTTGACAAGTTTGAGCACGGGAAAAGTGTGGAAATGCAGCCAATAGCCAGAACATAAAATTTTGTAAAGAAATATTGATGAACAAAAAAGATATAAGGACATAAAAGGTGCACACTTATAAGATTTGTTAAGTGTTGAGTGTAATAAAAATGGCAATCTATGTTTTAAAAACGCAGGGGCGTTATCTACGGAAGCGCTGAGGGGACATTATGACTTAACAGTTGGTACAATAAACAGTTAACTGAATATAACGACCTTTGCACCGAACAACACATTGACTTTACTGAAGAAGATATAATCAGCACACAAGATAATGATAGTACCATTTAACAGTTCTATTTCACGACTGAACAGACTGAATAAAGCACCCAACAGCATGTCATTGCAACTGAAAATAATGAAAGTATCACCAAATAATACACTGCCTCTACCAAACAAAATTATAGTACCACTCAACTGTTTATTTTCATGGCTGAATATAATGCGAAGAGCACCAAACAGCATATTATTATAACAGAACATCATAACTGTAACACCTTACAACATATCTTTTTAACTCGACCACCTGCCTGTTTATTTTAAGAACTGAACATAACGACTAATGAACCCGACAATACATTGCCTTGACTGAATAAAGTACAGTCAGCACACAACATAACACTACAATAACTGAGCACATTTGGATTTCCACCCAGTATATTGGGATTTCCACCCAGCATATTGTATCTCGGACTCAACAGAATGACATTTAACAAAACAAATACAAAAATATTCAGATCAAAATAAGGGTCAGTTTTAGGATCAGGATCAATATTTGGATCAACTGTAAAATGTCGGTATTGTGCGAAAATAACAACAAATTTATTCTTAATTTTCATAAACTTGCTTTTGCAAGTCAAGTTTTATCAATTTAATATTAGATATTTAATCTATAAAATGAAGAATATTAGAGTTTTTAAATTTGATCCTGATATTGATGCTGATCCTTAAATCTTTGTGAACACGGGGCCATGCGTTTCATATCTAGCAATTACTGACGGGTCATTGTTTGATGTTGCGACTTCCAGCCACATTATCTATCTGCTAAAACCATCAATAGCTGCATGGAAGCAGAAACCAAACTGCATAAGCTTGTTATCGACGGCCGGATGAAATTGGGTTCAGGATTATAATATTGTCTTCTTTTCAATCGATGTGTTTTACGTAAACATCATCAAGGGTTCGTTATACATTTAGCGCCGTCTTTTGCTTTACTTGTAGCCCATAGTCAGTAACTAGCCTACGCTGCATCGCCCTGTATCCGAGAGACCTGCTACTTGTGTGTAATTCATTAGGTTCAACTTGTATAATAATAATAATATCTTTATCTATAGAAGGTAACATACAAAGTTCATAGTAAGAAGTATACTTATTTTCAGTATGCCCTTCTGATTTAACAATAACAAAGAAAAAATGTAGATCTATACAAATATTCAAAATCTTTTGGTTTATAAATAAAATTAAATAAAGTTTCCTTTTAAAAGGAAAGGCTTGCACAGTTGTGCTTTCATCCCAACCCTTTAAAAAAAATTTTTTTTTTTTTGGTTTTAATTTATTATCACAATTTTTTTGAATTACGGTATTTGTATATCATAAAGGGTTTATTTAGTTTTTTTTTTTGTAAAAACGAATATTTTTTGTCAAAACGATTTGAAATCTATTCTCTATTGTATAAAACTAATAAAGAAAATAATCAATCGTAAAAATACTAACGTGGAGACCTATCTATCATACTGAAGGGAAACAAATGTGCACATTTCATTTCCACTTTTTTCGCAGAGAAATCATTCGTTTTGGCAGTTGCAAATTTCATTTATATAGCAGCTTTATAGACAAGTAAATGCACAAAATACTTCGTTACGTGGTACCAAGTAATAAGCATGTATCAACTATGTTACACGATCACAGATACGATGCGCTATCTGTAGATCAGCACGTGGTAAGGTTAATGATATGCATGGGCTATTTTTAGATTACCTCATAGCGTGCAGTAGATCTAAATATAACTCGATCATGCACTAATATTCTGTGTGACTTGGTAAGCAGGACCACCCTTTGAAGACGGAATACTACTACAGTCACCATTCTCTATTGTATAAAACTAATACAGACAAAAAACAATTATAAAAGAAACTAACTTTTGCGTCTTGAAAAATAATTGAAACGGAACAATTTCGTTTATTTATTACGGTTTAAACCGATAAATCAAGTAAAAATAGAAATCCTATTTATATAAACAAACTGGGACTACCGAAGTAACTAAAATAGCTTAGATTTCCGTAATATTACTTCGTATGATTCCGCAGTATGACGGAATCGCCCGAATTGTCACGATTGCAATCGGAACTACTTTGGCTATTATCATTAATCCGAAAAGTGACGGAAAAAGCCGAAAAGTTGCGATTGGCACGATTGCAGCTGGTTTCCCGTTCAATCATGCACTAACAAAAGTAAGCAGGAAACCACCTAACCGGAACAACTTTTCCAAAACAGATGGCTTGCAGCCAAAAAATATTATATTATTTATATTCTTGAATGTAAAGGTTAGATATTTTTCATTCATTCATGCCACTGACACTCATATTAATTATAGTAATTATAGATAAACTCGTAATGATTAAAAAAAGAGAGATATCTAACACCCGACAGCGGATCGGCAAACCTGTGAGAGATACTAAATGATCAAGGAGTACTACGCAAGATTTCAAAATGGCCCAAAACACTTCCCATTTCGAATAAGACCAAGCTTGTCTGTCGATTTTCGTGTTGACCGTGCATTTTATACTGTGCATGTTTTTCACGTATTTGTCGTTTCTGTTAAAATGAAATTTTTGTCTTGATATTCAATCAATAATTCAAGTTTGAAATGAATATTTGTGATGGTTTTAGGGAAAAAATATAAAAAGGGAGATAGTTAAGCAAAAATGCCTTTCAAGTTCATCTTAATTCCTTTAGAAATGCATTTTACTTTTATATGAAATAAGTATTTTTT
>NW_026854800.1:0-15543 GCF_026571515.1 Ruditapes philippinarum | reverse complement strand
GAGCTTTAATATTTGTTAAAATGATATCATTCTATAGGTACTCTACCAAAGTTGTTCACAATTTTGCCTTCTTAGTGTCAAAATTAGCCCCGCCCCAGGGCCATAGGTTTTTCCTTATATGTTATATAGTTAAAACTTAAAAAAATCATCTTCTCTAGATTTACAAAGGCTAGAGTTAAGATATTTTGCGGCATGAAACATTATGTAGTGAACCCTAGCAGGATTATAAAAACTATAGCCCTGGGGTCAAAATTGGCCCCATCGCACAGGGAGGCAGTTGATTTTCACTATGTACATATAGTAAAAAATTAAAAAAACGTCTTGTCTAAGGTACAAGGCTTTAGAGCTTTGATATTGGTATATAGTATTATCATATTGGTCCTTTACTAAAGTTGTTTTTAATTATGCCCTAAGTGTTAAAATTGCACTTGCCCCAGAGGCGATAGTTTCCTTATATGTAAAGTAAAAACTTGAAAAAATCCTCTCTCAAGAATGAAAATCCTCTCTCTGAATTGACAAAGGCTAGAGGTTAAATATATGGCATGAGACTTTGCGAAGTGAACCTTTAGATGTTCAAGCATTTTTCAAATTATAGCCCTTGGTGTTCAAAATTGTTTGCCCCGGGGGTCATTAATTTTTTTTCATTATGTATCATATTTAGTTTTATATTATAATATAATAATATATATTTTGTCTTTGATATGTATCATTTTTAGCATATGACTTTATGTTTTCTATTATTTTTAATTATATCATTTCTATAGTCCTCTACCAAAGTTTTCAAGATTTTTCCCATCTGGTGTAAAATTGGCTCGGCCTCGGTGGCATGATTCTCATTATGTACTCACATATGATAATGAACTAGAAAAAATAAAACAAATGTTTCTGATTTGGAGAAAGCTACAGCTAAATTTTTGACTTGAAAGTTTTGGCGTGACCTGTATCAAGATTTTTGAAATTAAAATCCCTGGTCCAAAATTTGTGTCCTGTGCTCCAGAGGGGACAGGACGCTAGCGTTCTTGTCTCTTTGTATTCTTACATGCTAGTGAATTTGGACCAGTTCATCAGTTTATGTTGTAAAATGAAATTTGGATATTCACTGTGAACCAGATTGAGATTACCTAACTTTCTTGTCCTTGAAGTATCAGCTATGATAATGAAACGCAGTGCAGCAGATTAAGAAGTAAATGGAACTTTGATTATCAAGCTGACCCAGATTTGACAAAGTGGCCCTTACTGTTGCTCTTGATGTAGTCATTATAATTAGTGCTGTTTAAAATAGTACCTTCACTCACCAAATTCCATTAACCGTGATGTGTCAATTGATATATTTTTCTCTTACTGTCTTGATTCTTATGTGAGTTTAACTATCAGATTTTAACTTCTACTATATGATAAGAATTAAGATATAGTGCAGGTATGTAATGCATTTTATTGACAGATTCTACTATAAATTCGAATAGAGAGAACGAAAAAAACGTTCCAGTGAGGACATAGACAGATAGCGAAGGATCAAGGCTAAGACATAAGGCGGTTGCATAGGCATTGTTGCTCAAATGGCAACATTACTGAAGCTATGATGTTTTATGTTGTCTTTTTTTGTTTTATAATATGTTTTGCACTTATTTTGGTAAAGACTATTCCTTTTTTTAAATAACATAGTTTTAGAAATAATATTTAAAACTCAATTCAAACGGATTAAAATCAAAACAACTTATGCACTGGTGCCGTAAAATGCAATACAAAACGAGACAACTCAGTGTTTCTAAATTGTTTTATATCCATGTAGACAACTTTGCAAGTACTTGGCCGTTTTCATTAAAATATATTTAAAAAATAAAGAATGAAAAGGTCTAAAAAATATTTGACAAAAAGTAGGGATCGAATCAATGACCTCTCATATATGAGGTAATCAACTTGATCGGATGCTTCTACGGATGTGATGAAGAAAACATAGTATTAACTTGGTGAATTTTTAAAACATTATAATAATATTAATACCAATATTAATTCCGAAATCTGTACGGAACAGAAATCGAATATTAATATGAAATAATAATGTAATTCATAATTGACGGAGGTGCAATTAATAACAATATGACTATATCACCGTCCATGATTCATCATTGAGAAGGTTTATTGAAGAGCTTATATAGGCCGACAAAAACGATGGTGAACTGTCCCAGCCGCAGAAATATCTTCTTTGATAGCGCGTATATTTATCTTTTCATATCATATGCCATGATAGACTCAGGCGAGTGATTACTGGAAATTTGGAAAAGCACGATGAAAAAGCCACATACCAATTTGCTCGTGGAAAGTGAAAGCGAATATAAGAAGCAAGTCGAGAGAGCAGTACTAGAGCTAACAATCCTATCCGGCAGCGACATTACCAAAAAAGAGGTTACAATATGCCAAAATTGACCACAAAAATTGTTGAAAAACTATCAGATAATTAGTGCACTTTCGGTCTTTGTCAATAATGATTATTCTTATCTGAAAATTACACAAGAAAATTGCAAAAGTGTCTTAGCTTTTCACTCTAATAAGAGGCAGACTGAGAAAAGGCATCGACAAAAGTACGATATTTATGAGCGGATTTTAATTCTTGCTTTCATTGCCACATTGATCTATGCAAAAACTTTACGTTTTATGTTTATTTAGACTTTTAAATCTCAGTGGAGTTCCTGTAACAATAAAATCACTGGCTGGGGATATATTATTTAGATTACAACCCGACACCAACAAGCGAATTTTGCATATAAAGCTTAATTGTGAATGATTTGTTTCCGTAATTTTTTCAGCGCGTCGAATTTAAAATGTAAACGTCATCAAGTTTTAAATATAACGAAAGACAGGTAGGGACATTTAAACTTAAACAATTATGGATTAAACGTCATGAATTCACGATTTCAGCTCCACGAACTCAAAATTTCAGCTTCGCGAATTTCAACATAGTGCGATCATTCTACCTCGAGATCAGTGTATTGAAATATAATCAATTAAAAAGATTAAATGTTTCTTGTCCTTTAACATCGAAGTAACCATGTAAATGAACTCGTTTGTTTTTGTTGTTTTTTTGGGTTCTTTAGGATACCTAATCCTGTTTTCATACTACTTCTCTGCGGATTGTTTCAGTTCATTTGGGTGCGAGTATGGTTATTAAGGTTATTTCTTTAAGAATTTCATTATTTATTTACATATGTTTTCTTGTTGTTTTTGTTGTATGTTATTACGGTTGAATACACACTTACCTTCATTACTATTAGTATAACCTCTGATAACTTTGGTCACCTGGCTAGAGTGGACACCTTTTGCTTTAACGCGGCTGGTCGCGAGTCCGAATCCCTGCAATAGCGGTGCGTTTTCAGCCTTCAGTTACAAATTTAAAAAATGAGAGATATTGATTGGCTTAATTATTTGGACTTGAAAAAAAAGTTATCTGTCATCATAAATGCCTTTGTAAAGAGGAGAAGCCTTACGATTGAATGCACACCTACCTTCTTAACAACAACATCTGACATCTTTGACTCGGTTGTCTAGTACGTTTTAACTCGCTGGTGGTTGCAAGTTCGGATCTCAACAAGGCGGGATCTTTTCTGAATTATTTGCAACTTTGATTTACGAACAAACGTTTTCATGACAATATTTAATTATTCTTTATATTATTGTATTGTATTAACAGGCTAACTGTCCAATATCAGGAGGTTTAAATATTGTGACACATGAAAAAGGTACAAATGTATAACAAACTGCTGCGGAAACAGTTTTTTGTGTATTTCCTGCTATTAATATACGCTTTTAAACAAAAGTGTGAAGTGAAAATTTAGATTTAACAGTACAATTTATATATTTTCTTTCAATTAAAAAAAAAAATATTTTGGAAACAATAATTGCAAACGAGACCTTCAATCAATTGGGCACTTTAAATATGAGCTAAACATTCCTGAAACCAACACGCCTCAGTAAAATGAAAAATAAAATAACAAGTTCACTGTCTAGTTATGTTTAATGTGTTATGTAATAGGGGTGGTCCGGTGCAATTTAAATATATTACCATTCGAGGCCCTGAGGGCCAAGTAGGTTCGGGATTGTTATATCAATTCAACAAACAGCTATGATATGTTCTATCATGTTTCTATACGATCCATCTTCAATTGTTACATCATGTAAAGGTACAAACAACACTCTGAAATAAGTATGTAACAATAAAATTATGTAAATATAAAGTAGAATAAAGTAGAAACAATGCATTACATTAATTAATATCAGAACTTATGTTCACATCTAGAACATAATCATTAGCATATCTAGTGGCCAATCAGTCCTTTAAACTTAGAATAGTCCTTAAATATCATATATGCATAGATTATGGAATTATACACACATTTATTAGATTACACTTTAAACAATACACAATACATCACATGTACCATCTGAGGGATAAGTGCAGTACATCAATCTTATAACTGATACTTTCTCTCTATCATACCAGTGACTGTAAACTACAAGGTTCAATATTAATAATGAATAAAAGATGAGAGGTGACTTGATAGATACATGTCATTCTGAAACTCATACTTATTTACAAATTTAACAATAAATGGACTGGACCAAAATAGAAAAGAATCTTAACAATGAATTTCTCAATATTTACTATAAAGCATTTAGCAGCAGTCAGGATAAATACACACTAACTTAAGATCACAAAACACTAATTTTCTAACATCTGTTCTTCAAATTCAACAAAAACACAATGATTTTTCCCACCAAGAAATCACATGACACATAAATAGCTTAAAATCAACGGTCCCAGAACTAATCATTTTATTTCTTAGAATAATGACCACAGATCCAATCAATGTAAACATAAGATTAAATCACTTAAATCCAATAAAGTAATCTCCCTTGAAAAGTATCAGACAAGACCGGCAGATTTGTCTCCCTTTGCAAAATTATGAAATTCAACAGTAAACAAGAGTTTTGTCCCTTAAACCTAATCCCTGTTACAAGATATTCAATTGTCAAAAAAGAAAGCTGACAAAGTCGTAATAAAACCCATATCTTCTTTGATTAATCTTAGGCGTGACTAACGCAGTTGACGATATGAACAGATTTTTAATTAATATTGTCTGTGTGGTGGTGGTGGCAGTTTACCCTCCGGGTTACGGCAGTAAGCCAAAGCGTAACTCAGCCACTGTCTCGAACCTCGGCAGACTGTCAAGCATTTACTAATACTATTTAGACACTGATAACTTATGTACATGTCTGATATTGTTCCACATTGTATCACCACGTTGTAAAAGAAAACAAAATCCCGGATAAAAGAACTCCTTATTACTTAAACGAAGGTTTATTCCGGTGGCAAAAAGCGGAATGTCTTTTGTCAAAATATGAACGATTAAAGCGACAATGTTTTGTTTTTGAAGATTAGTGCAATGGTAGGCTTTGTAGGAGCACATTTGTCTCGGAGCACATTTGTCTTACGTAAGACCAATGCGGTCGCATTTGTCCCACATGAAACAAATGGGACCTCAAAAAACTCATTTGTGTGACAAATGTGCTGCGATCAAGTTTTTTAAGGGACAAGAAAGCACATTTGTCTCATGTCATTTTTTATGAATGATTTGTCACATTATTCCCACGGCAAAAATACTTTTTTAGAATCGAGGTTCGCCGTTTTACCTCATGTCAAGTGTAATCATCAATAGGTTTGCTTATGCTTTCTTTATGAAAACCTGAAGTGAACTATTAATATTCAAGTAATTGATTGGCTTAACC
This sequence comes from Ruditapes philippinarum, assembly GCF_026571515.1. Classification (NCBI taxonomy): domain Eukaryota; kingdom Metazoa; phylum Mollusca; class Bivalvia; order Venerida; family Veneridae; genus Ruditapes; species Ruditapes philippinarum. Next base: position 9,762 of record NW_026854800.1, on the reverse strand, counting down.
TAAAGGCGTACACTGAAACAAACTAAATCCCGTTCACGATGGTACAATGGTGACAGCGCGGTGGCACGATGTTACGTTGATGAAAACGCGATGGTGCGATGGTGAAAACATAATGGTACGAACGTGAAATAACGACTGTACGATAGTGAAACAACGATTGTACGATGGTGAAACAACGATTGTACGATGGTGAAACAACGAAGGTTCGATGATGAAAATGTGATGATACTATGGTGAAAGACGATGTTACGATGGCGAAAATACGATAGTACGATATAACTGCGATGGTATGATGATGAAAACGAGATATTATTTTCTCTATCGTGTCATCGCATCATCGTGATTTCACCATCGTGTCATCGTGTTTTAATCATCGTACCATCTCAATTTCACCTTTGTACCATTGCGCATAGCTGTTCAGGGAGTCAAAAATGTTACTTATGTCCAAACGGAACACCGTAATCGGTTGATATTGAATGATACAATATCGTGACTCGTTTCGCATCTCGCCGAAATCTCGCGTCTCGCTTCGCATCTCGTTCGTTGACGCGAGACAAGAAATTGATTTCAGGTCATATACCATTAAGTGGTATTCCCTTTATAGTCTACATAAAATCACTTAAAGGCCCATTATGCCTGAGAAATGCTTTTATTTGTATTCGTTAAAAGCTTTGTATTTTTGGTATACTTTTATAGCTCCAAAAAGTTACTCATTGGCTAATTACCTAAAGCATTTTTCATCTGCTACTTTTTTGCAGTTTGTACAGTTGAAGTGATTTTGAATTTTGCATTGAAGTCAAAATACTACATCGTTTACATTTTGCTACTTTTATGACGCATTATTTCACATTTATCGCGAATTTCTTTAGATTTCAAGCATCTAACTTCCTCAGAAATCATTTTTGAATATCAATCAATTCATACTTGCTCTATCTAAAGAAGTAAAAATTTATTCATTTCTGAAATATCGTGGTACGGGATACTTCGACATTGCGAGATCTCGTGTTACAATATCGTGCCTCGCTTCGTGTCTCATCGGAATGTCTCGCATGATTCTGAGTGGTCCGATATTCCATAATTATGGCAATACCCGGATTATTTTAGGAACTCATACATGTTGTAAGTGCTTTTTCAATGGCGGGTCTGAAAGCCGCAATTTTTGGAAAATGACGATTTTTACATATATGTATTTCTGATGAACACAAAATACGTGTGTAATGGTCTTCTTATTTTCTTCCATAGATCATTTAAGGGCCTCCGGGCCGATTGATTAAAAAAAACACTTGTCCCTAACCGCTGTAGGTTCGACAAATACACAGGGGCATCGAACTATTCATCGAATTTTGCGAGGATCCCGGTCAGTGTCCAAATGCGGAATACATATCCGCATGCGCACGTCAAAGCTATCGCGTGCGCACGTAATAGTATCGCGTGGCCACGTAAAAGCTATCGTGTGCGCACGTAATAAATAAGAAAATTGTATGTCCCCTTTATGCCACCATTGATACTACCTTGTTTTTGCTAAGAATATTTCTAGTGCCATAAATCATTTATAAAACTTTAAGCATTGAAAATAAACATATCACAATTGATAACGATAAGAATAGAATTGCTGGATATGTGTTTAGGTTCTGGATGCTGCACTTGTAGAAATTTTCATTGTGACACGCAGAACAGAGATATTCTTTAATTTAATATACTATGCAGAGGCAGGAAGTTTTTGACTGACCGGAAGTGACCTAAAACGGTTTTATAAACACAGAACAATGGCTTGTTGCCGGTAAACGGACGGGCATAATTATTACCTTTTAAGAATGTTATGGAAAAAAAGTGAGACAAATGAGCTTTTGGTGTCCTTTCTATTGTGTGTCGAACACATCTGTCTCATTTCCAATTTGTCGCAAATATGAATGTTTACGAACACATCGGTCACATCTCGTGAGACAAATGTGCTCCGAGACAAATGTGCTCCTACAAGGCTTTCTGTTCTCTTCTTGCGCATTCTACCCAAATTTAGTCTGCATTACATCTTAATAGATATTAAGTGAAGCGTGTTAAGGTGTTTACGTCTTTACCCGAGGGATCGTGAACTTGAGACATTTTTGGGGAGTCACGGGCATAATCCCTTCACATGACGTTAATGCTAAGTAAATCAATGAAGCGAAACTCGAGAGTTGCTTGAAAATGTTTCAAGCTTTCAGAACAATAATGCTTAACATTATTGACCTTAGACTGATTCAAAATTGTAGTTATACAAGTTCAAATCCTCGAATTCTGACCGCCCAGTTTAAAGAATTTCATTCATTCAATCAATTTTTACAATTTCTTTTGCAACAAATCACTTCTTTCTTTTCAAATTACATGCGGAACAAAAATATTATAATACGGGCGTTCATTTTTTTAAAGGTCAATACCTACTCAATGTTTAAGTTTATAATATATTAATACAATGTATGATAATGTAAGGTCAAACAGTCGCACAATGAGTGATTCGCATGCAAAACCACAAAATTGTTAAGTTTCGTAAAATTTAATAAAACATATAATAATATATAAAAAAAAATGTAAAAAAAAGGTTCATTATGATTCGAACCTTCAACCTTCACTTTGAACTGACGCTAGTAAGGCAAGTGTTACACAGTTAGTTCAACATTGACAAACAATAAATCAGATAATACTTTTAGAAAACTAAATCGGATATTATGGGAATTATCTCACAATCCTGCCGTTTTGAATAAATACCTTTACAACAAATTATAGCGTATTGTCAGCTCATTCAAAAGTCTTTTTCAAAATTAGTCCCAATCTGTGGGGAAAATTGATCGAGTTTTAGCTACTGTCAGTTTTTATACGTGTTAAACATGGTCTTAAAGCTTTTTGTTCGCGCCATTTAATAGTATTTCGCGCCATATGAGTTAAAATCTTTAAATAGAACTCATGACATTTGACATCTCTTCATATGAAATAGCCATCAAATTGTGTTGGTTGCAGTTCACTTAGTACATAGGACAAACACCAGACGAGACCTGTAAATCAGGAATTCAACGCTTCTTTCATTGTTTTTTATTAATATTTGGTAAGAATTTGTTGTTTTCATGTCTTGATTATTTAAATTATTTAACTTAACTTTTGAATTATTTTATAATTTTGTTTTTCATTCTTTTCTTTTATATTTCCTTTCTTCTGCCGGATCAATATATTGAGCTACGACGAAATGTTAAATTGGATTTTTCCTGTACTGTAGTGTGTGAGTTTTTTTTTGTTTTCTTTTACTTTCAGGCTAATTTTAGAAGGTCCATATTCTGACTTCCAAAACTTTATAATCCGATTATTTAAACATTTTTCTTCGTCTTATGCGGCATTAAAAACGGGTATGCTAGCGGTACCATACTGTAGAGTGGGGGAAATGCTTCACGGAGGGTAGTCCAACTAATTAGACTTGTCAAAGAGACACCGAGATAATTTTGGACGGGCGCTGTCTTTTTCCAAGTCCAACCACGAACTGCATTTTTATGCACGGACGCTTCCCAATTAGAAGTTGTTGGGAGCGAAAACTAGAAAAGTTTCAAAGAAACGGTATACATTACCTGAACGAGAATCGTTTTTTATGCAAGGTTCCAAATTATCATACTTCAAAGTCGAACAGAAGTCTTAATATTCCACTTTAATTTTTTAATCGTTGAATATTATTGAAAGCGGCCATATTGGAAAGCGGTGTCATGGTAAAATCCATGGTGTAACACAGGTATCGGCGGCAATCGATTGTATTTGCCAAGCTTTATTATACAATTTGTTTATGTTATTTATATGAATTATTGCAGGAATAACTCTTTTATTCACACACAAGTATTTCAGCATTAAAAAGAGAATGTGAAAAGAAAATTCTGATAACCTTACTTACAAATTAAATAGTTAATGATGTCAGATCATACTGCATTTAAGTCCGTTTAAATTGTCAAATTAGATATTATTAAGTTGGATTTTTTAACATCTGTGATCATTAGGTGAAATTTCTGAACTACTTTTTTATTTTATAACCCTGCCATGATTTCCCACATACGAAAATACAATGTAATTGTAGGTACATCTTAATGAATTATAATTATAATTATACTATACATGATGAAGCAAAGAAGAATTTCAATTCATATTACACTCCATATCAATTTCTAGTTTATTATCTTTAAAAGAAATTGAGGACGGTTGTGAAGGGGAAGAAGTTCAAAACAACCAAAAATAACTTTAAAATTCCGTAAAAAAATCTTAAAATTTCAAACTATAAAATGGAATTTCAGACAGTCCTCAGTAAAATACAATTGTCGCACAGATTTGACGGGGTTTATGATAAAAACGCAGCAAGAGTTTACTGTTTAGTGACCGTTATTTAGACGTTGAATAGCATAACAATGTAAGACAGATGGGAGAAAATGTTAGAACGACTGTCGCAAAAGGACACCAAAACCTCTGATACCCATTAAAAATTCCATGTTGTCTAGTTCCCGTTGAACGGCACCTCGAATGTGTCACATTGAAAGTTCCATGATTACCGCCGTATTATGTACACATTTGTGGATGTTGATTAAAAATTTCAACATTATTATGTTTAAGTGATCAATTCTGTTTAAACTGGCGAAAGGGAGCACTTGCACCTACCAGAGCCGTCTTTGGCACTCCTGTGTATTTATGTTTCGATTTTGCAGTTTCAGGCGTTTTTGGTGGGTTTTTTTTTTTCGAGGGTGGATACGTGACTGTGGATAAGTTTTTTCTGTTTCTTTACATTTCTTTGCTTGCTTGCCGAACCTTGTATTGATAATCATTATCTGTTTGTTACGGTTCGGTATACATGTATACAATATGATAAACAAGATGAACAAGGAAAGGCGGCGTTCAATGAACGCAACTCCCACACGACCCAGGAACATGAACCATTGGCAATGAGCCCAGGTGGATTCTAAATTAAAACGGGACAGGGCGCAAGGGAGAGAACGGTCAGGCTTATCACTAAAATGTAACTGAGAAGGAAATCAAAGAAAATAAATAAATGAATGATTAATAGGACCACTAAGTTAACGAGCACAGGGGAAGGGGATAGGAAATTCGGGGAGGGGGCGAAATAAAGAAATAAAACTAGGGGCAAAGGGAAGATACTTACAAAAGACGAGAAAACAACAAGGGACACAAAAACAAAAGTGTCACCAAAACAGTATGAAACAGGACCACTAAGTTAACGGGCACAGGGGAAGGGGATAAGAAATTCGGGGGAGGGGGCGAAATAATTAAAGAAATAAAACTAGGGGCAAAGGGAAGATACTTACCATAGACGAGAAAACAACAAGGGACACAAACAAAAGTGTCACCAAAACAGTATGAAACAACAAGACATACACCTTATACATTTATAAGTCTTAATCTGTTCATTAAATGATTTGAAAAATCTGATCTTCTCAATGACTTTTTTTTTAATATCCTCTACTTAAGATTTATTTCAATTAAAATATGTGTCCCTTCCTTTATAGTTACACAGCATATGGCTGGATCACAATAAAGTTCCTTTTTAGTAAATTAATTAAGTATGTCAAGAAGACATTTAACTTTAGGTTTAATATGGTATTATACATCGGCAAGTGGTGAAAAAGAGCTCTTGAAATATTATTTGTACAAATACTGAATAATTTGAAGTGTATTTCAAATAGTTTCCTTCAATATTTCTTTTGCGTTCTTAATTGTCATATAAATATGCATGTATAAATAAAGTCAGTATTTTATCCGAGAGTGACATTTGGCAGTCATTAGCAGTAAACAAGAAGGCAAACCACCAATTGATAAATGTTGAGTACATGTATTAAAATATTTAAAAAAATTTAAACAACAGTACTTGTACGGAGCCTATTTTGCGACCATTGCATTTTAGGTTAAATACAATGATACTTTTTCAATAGTATTTAATAATGCACACATTTATCAAAAATGATGAATAGATTTATTTCCCCCCCCCCCCCCGATATTTTGTTTAATTTAATCTTCATGCGTAACCCACACTTACCTGCTAGACACACTGGTAGCTACTACCAGCTTTCACGGAATCGATTTTTTTACGATGACGTCATAACATGTCCGCCGAAAATAGAGTAGACAGTACAAATTTGAAATAAAATCGCATGTATGCGTAAAGAACAGGTACAAATCTAATATTTTTTCCAGGAAGAAGTTAGTACTAAAAAATTTATATTCTATTGATCTTTAGAGGTAATTGAAGTTACTTTTAGGTTTAAGCAGTAAAAATCAGTCCAAACTATCGATAGTGTTACCGGTAGATTTAGCCTAATTAATTCGGCGTGATCGGTTTGACCCATTTTACAGACTTTTTTTTCTTACTGTCAAACCGTTACGCCTAATTTTAACTGTCATTTTTACGCACGGAAAATCTACCGGTGTTAAAATTAGGCGTAACGGTTTGACAGTAAGAAAAAAAAGTCTGTAAAATGGGTCAAACCGATCACGCCGAATTAATTAGGCTAAATCTACCGGTAACACTATCGATAGTTTGGACTGATTTTTACTGCTTAAACCTAAAAGTAACTTCAATTACCTCTAAAGATCAATAGAATATAAATTTTAGTACTAACTTCTCCTGGAAAAAATATTAGATTGTACCTGTCTTTACGCATACATGCGATTTATTTCAAATTTGTACTGTCTACTCTATTTTCGGCGGACATGTTATGACGTCATCGTAAAAAATCGATTCCGTGAAAGCTGGTAGTAGCTACCAGTGTGTCTAGCAGGTAAGTGTGGGTTACGCATGAAGATTAAATTAAACAAAATATCGGGGGGGGGGGGAAATAAATCTATTCATCATTTTTGATAAATGTGTGCATTATTAAATACTATTGAAAAGTATCATTGTATTTAACCTAAAATGCAATGGTCGCAAATAGGCTCCGTACAAGTACTGTTGTTTAATATTTTTTAAATATTTTAATACATGTACTCAACATTTATCAATTGGTGGTTTGCCTTCTTGTTTACTGCTAATGACTGCCAAATGTCACTCTCGGATAAAATACTGACTTTATTTATACATGCATATTTATATGACAATTAAGAACGCAAAAGAAATATTGAAGGAAACTATTTGAAATACACTTCAAATTATTCAGTATTTGTACAAATAATATTTCAAGAGCTCTTTTTCACCACTTGCCGATGTATAATACCATATTAAACCTAAAGTTAAATGTCTTCTTGACATACTTAATTAATTTACTAAAAAGGAACTTTATTGTGATCCAGCCATATGCTGTGTAACTATAAAGGAAGGGACACATATTTTAATTGAAATAAATCTTAAGTAGAGGATATTAAAAAAAAAGTCATTGAGAAGATCAGATTTTTCAAATCATTTAATGAACAGATTAAGACTTATAAATGTATAAGGTGTATGTCTTGTTGTTTCATACTGTTTTGGTGACACTTTTGTTTGTGTCCCTTGTTGTTTTCTCGTCTATGGTAAGTATCTTCCCTTTGCCCCTAGTTTTATTTCTTTAATTATTTCGCCCCCTCCCCCGAATTTCTTATCCCCTTCCCCTGTGCCCGTTAACTTAGTGGTCCTGTTTCATACTGTTTTGGTGACACTTTTGTTTGTGTCCCTTGTTGTTTTCTCGTCTTTGGTAAGTATCTTCCCTTTGCCCCTAGTTTTATTTCTTTATTTCGCCCCCTCCCCGAATTTCCTATCCCCTTCCCCTGTGCTCGTTAACTTAGTGGTCCTATTAATCATTCATTTATTTATTTTCTTTGATTTCCTTCTCAGTTACATTTTAGTGATAAGCCTGACCGTGCTCTCCCTTGCGCCCTGTCCCGTTTTAATTTAGAATCCACCTGGGCTCATTGCCAATGGTTCATGTTCCTGGGTCGTGTGGGAGTTGCGTTCATTGAACGCCGCCTTTCCTTGTTCATCTTGTTTATCATATTGTATACATGTATACCGAACCGTAACAAACAGATAATGATTATCAATACAAGGTTCGGCAAGCAAGCAAAGAAATGTAAAGAAACAGAAAAAACTTATCCACAGTCACGTATCCACCCTCGAAAAAAAAAACCCACCAAAAACGCCTGAAACTGCAAAATCGAAACATAAATACACAGGAGTGCCAAAGACGGCTCTGGTAGGTGCAAGTGCTCCCTTTCGCCAGTTTAAACAGAATTGATCACTTAAACATAATAATGTTGAAATTTTTAATCAACATCCACAAATGTGTACATAATACGGCGGTAATCATGGAACTTTCAATGTGACACATTCGAGGTGCCGTTCAACGGGAACTAGACAACATGGAATTTTTAATGGGTATCAGAGGTTTTGGTGTCCTTTTGCGACAGTCGTTCTAACATTTCTCCCATCTGTCTTACATTGTTATGCTATTCAACGTCTAAATAACGGTCACTAAACAGTAAACTCTTGCTGCGTTTTTATCATAAACCCCGTCAAATCTGTGCGACAATTGTATTTTACTGAGGACTGTCTGAAATTCCATTTTATAGTTTGAAATTTTAAGATTTTTTTACGGAATTTTAAAGTTATTTTTGGTTGTTTTGAACTTCTTCCCCTTCACAACCGTCCTCAATTTCTTTTAAAGATAATAAACTAGAAATTGATATGGAGTGTAATATGAATTGAAATTCTTCTTTGCTTCATCATGTATAGTATAATTATAATTATAATTCATTAAGATGTACCTACAATTACATTGTATTTTCGTATGTGGGAAATCATGGCAGGGTTATAAAATAAAAAAGTAGTTCAGAAATTTCACCTAATGATCACAGATGTTAAAAATCCAACTTAATAATATCTAATTTGACAATTTAAACGGACTTAAATGCAGTATGATCTGACATCATTAACTATTTAATTTGTAAGTAAGGTTATCAGAATTTTCTTTTCACATTCTCTTTTTAATGCTGAAATACTTGTGTGTGAATAAAAGAGTTATTCCTGCAATAATTCATATAAATAACATAAACAAATTGTATAATAAAGCTTGGCAAATACAATCGATTGCCGCCGATACCTGTGTTACACCATGGATTTTACCATGACACCGCTTTCCAATAGGCCGCTTTCAATAATATTCAACGATTAAAAAATTAAAGTGGAATATTAAGACTTCTGTTCGACTTTGAAGTATGATAATTTGGAACCTTGCATAAAAAACGATTCTCGTTCAGGTAATGTATACCGTTTCTTTGAAACTTTTCTAGTTTTCGCTCCCAACAACTTCTAATTGGGAAGCGTCCGTGCATAAAAATGCAGTTCGTGGTTGGACTTGGAAAAAGACAGCGCCCGTCCAAAATTATCTCGGTGTCTCTTTGACAAGTCTAATTAGTTGGACTACGGTAGATTTTCCGTGCGTAAAAATGACAGTTAAAATTAGGCGTAACGGTTTGACAGTAAGAAAAAAAAGTCTGTAAAATGGGTCAAACCGATCACGCCGAATTAATTAGGCTACACGGAGGGTAAATTAGGGGAAATTAAGAAACGTACAAAACAGTCCATTATTTATCAAAATATGTATATACATTGATATATAAACTGTGGAGCAAAAGCATTTTGTTTTCAAACTACAGTGTCCCTCTCAGGGTTGGGCGTGGGGAGATTTTTTTAAAGCAGGAAAAAATATTCCCTTTTAAAAAGGGGAATGGTTCTTATTTCGACCCCAAGTTGACCCCCTTTAAAAAAAAAAATTTTGTCTTCTTCTC